>NC_022026.1:43859031-43867833 GCF_000317375.1 Microtus ochrogaster | reverse complement strand
AGAGAGAGAGAGAGAGAGAGAGAGAGAGAGAGAGAGAGAGAGAGAATATGAAGGAGAGAAGAAGGAAAACAAAGGGAGAGGGAGGGAGAACTCTGCTGCAATGTTCAAGATAGCACTGAGCTTTTCCTCAGGACAAGGTCTGTGCTTGACCAGTCTTGTGTGTCAGGGGCCTGATGATAATTCCTGAGGGCAAATTTCCAGCTTTATTTATAAGACTAAATGCATTGTATGTTCACTGTGTAGTTGTGGGAGCTTGGAGTCCATCCCTAAAGAAAACAGACTTAAGTTTTGCTTCTTTGCATTGTGTGCAGTCTTAATGAGGAAAGCGAGTAAACGATTGGCATAGTGGTTAAGTCAATTGGGTAATATACTAAAAAATGGCAGGTTGTATGGTGCATAGACTGAAAACAACTTACGGCAAGAACCAGAAGTTTTGCTTCTGGTGTTTCTTATTTTAAATATGACAGTAAAATTAGGCTTCTGGAGAAGTTGACATTTGAGCAAAGGCTTCAAGAAGGGGAGGAGTTTGCATGTTAATACCCGAGTGAAGAGCTTTCAAGCAGAAGAAAGAGTCAAATTAAAGACTGATAGAAATATATTTGTTACCCTTTGGGATCTATCTTCTTAGAGAGTAGTCAAGTTTAACCTAAAGAGTTGTCTTTCTAAAATCACTAATACCTCTACCTTTCCTCAAATAAAATAGCAACACAGGTTTCTTTGTCTACCTCTGTTTTGCTCATAATCAAATTTGTTAATACCATAGGAAAGAATTCTGGTTCCAAGTTTAACTGACTCCCCAAAATGGCCTCTCTTCTCCTGTGATGATAGGTAGCCCAAGGAAGAAGTTAAACTCTGAAAACTGGATAATTAGACATTTAAATCCAAGCTGGGAGTGGTGGCACATAGCTGTAATCTCAGCACTTGGAAAGTAGAAGCTGGAGAACCAGAAGTTTAAGGTCATCAGCTAGATAATGAATTTGAGGTCACCTTGGGCTATAGGAGATCTCGTCCTAAAAGAAAATCTTTATAAAAAAATTAATAAAACTTAAATCCCAATTCATCATATTAAAATAAATCTGGTTTTGGCCAAGATTATTTCAAATACCTGAATTGAAGAGGGGACAGAATATTACCTTGATTACAGGGACTTTTATGAAGATTTAACAGAGTGCTCAGCAGAGTGATGCATGTAAAACAGCAGAGAGTCAAACATGTTATCTATTCAATATCAGTTTTGGACCTTCTACCCTACGTAGAAGTAACTTTGCTGATTTGTACAGAACTTCCCAAGGGAAATTTGGTTACCCAAGTGTATGCTTTGAGATTTGTCTACATAAATGTATCCCAAGTGAAATAAAATATTCATCTAGGTGTCCTCCCCACTGCTTGTGGACTTAAATATGCCAACAACGATGCTGCTGCTATCCTTAGTGTCTCTGATGAACCATTCATGTGAAGGTTTTCTTTTCTAGAGTGCAATAGCTTGTTATTTACATCAATGTATACACAGGAAATGAAGAATAACTGAAGTGCCTAATTAGTTTAAAAAGGAAAAGGAAAACTTTATAAAAATCATTTCTTCCCTTCTCATCTTATAGAACTTTAAAATTGCATGGTCAAAATCTCTTCCTGAGAAAATTACCCGAGATAAGAATTTCCCTATCTGTAAAGAAAGGAGACAGCTTGGAAATGCTGCACAAGAAATGCTGCACAAGAAATGTGGTAAAGTCTAATGAGAATTTGTTCTAATGTGGTGAAAACCAAAAACTAAGACCTATGTACCATGGTGGCAGCTGCAGGAAGAGGAGTAACACTTACTATGTCTCATAAATAAATATGATGATTTGAAGTACTGGGCATAAGGAAGGGAAGACATAATTATAAGCCCATGCCTCTGAGAGTGTTATTTAATGAAGCAAACGATAACAAACCTCCACTCAGGATTCAGTCCCACGTTGTTAGCAATTTCTACTAAGAGGGAAGGAAGGAACCCGATTAATGGCTCAACTAAGATAAATTAGTGTTTTCATTACTAGTGAGCCTTCCCACACACATTAGTGTCAGCATCCATAAACTTGTCTCTCTGTGTGCTTTTAAAAATGGAATGCATACAGCAGGCTAACTGTATTACTTTCCACCTCTCTGAAAAGACTCTCGAACCTTCCAAAACAAAAGCCTGAATCCATGATGTCAATGACTTCTCTCCAACAATGTAACAGGAAGAATGGGGAAACGGTCTCCCTGGAGACAGAGGAGCCAGATTGCCGGAATTTGTCAGTTGGCCAGTTGTGCAATTTACTGAATTTTCTATATTTTTGCCCTCAGTTCTGAAATGGAGAATGATGCTGTCTTATAATGACAATCTGGCAAAGGTATCTTGGAAAGCACATCCTTAGCACCTTTGTAGTTTCTATCAAGGACTCTGACTCAAGCCACCACAGGCAAAAGAAACTCAACAAAAACAAAAAAAAATCACAAGACTGGGAGGTGACTGCTCATTTTGGAAATCATGAGTACCTGAGTTTGGATCCCCAGATATCATGTGAAAAATCAGGCATGATTGTGCATACATGTAACCTAAGTGCAATAAGAGAGAGATTGGGGACAGGTATATCCCTGGAGCTTTCTGACCAGCCAGGGTAGCCAAGTCTGTGAGCACTGGGTTCAGTATGAGACTATGTCTCAAATAAAAAGGTGGAAAGCGATCCAGGAAGCTACCTAATGTTTATCTCTGGTCCTCACAGGCACATGCATGCACAGCCACATATACACCAAACTACACTACAATGTGTGTGTGTGTGTGCGCGCGCACACATACACATAGAAGTAAAATATTCCTAAAAACAAAGATTCAAAGAAAATCCTTATAAACTCCTTAGCATTCATCAATGGGAATAAATGACTGTTTCTGAGACTTCTCAAGGAAACAAGTCCTTAGTTAGACTATTTAGGTTGTAACTTATTGGAAACCATTCAAGTCATCTAAATAGAAGACTCTTGTGATCCAGAGTAGCTGTTAGAGCTCAAGGAAGGTGAGTGAGCCTCTCTCTTCAAGTAACGTTCTCAAATTTGGGATTTGAAAATTAAAAGAGACCCTTAGAACATGAAAATAAAGAAACAAACAGGAAAACTTAATCTTCTTGGAATTGCCAATTCTGATCAATTCTGGAAATAATCACAAAGTTTGACGTGGATGACTTGAATATTTTCAAAACAATGGCATGCTCTTCTGCAAGACCCCCAGGATGTTGTCTCAAAGAAAGTTCTCCCCAGTGAGGCTAGCCTTCTCCTTTCCCACCATTCAAACTAAGAAATGTGATGACTTTGGTAGTTTTTTTTTTCTTTTAGGTAATATAGAGTGTGTGTTCACTTTAAATCTCAGATCATGGTCCCCAGTCAGTGTTCAGTCCAATATAATAATGAACCCTTCACTCTTCATTTGAAAGTTCTTGCCCAACTCCGCTGGGTCTGGCTGCTACAGGAGAAAACAGAAGATAGTGCCTGTCTGGAGTGAAGATTTACCCCAGCACTCTGAATTTCTGGATGAGGCTGAGAGGTTTACGGTGGTTTCATTCTCTCTGTGTAAATGCTACGTGATGGGCTGCCTCTTAGCCTCATTTGGAAATGAATCCCATAGTTGATGTTATTGATCTCATGGGTCCCTTGGTCAAAGTCACATGGTCACCTCCGACTTTCTTTATTTCTAGAGTATTACTCTTAATAAATCCAGTGGCCTTGTAGGAGGTGTCTGGGCATTTAAACCCCAGTACCACCACAGCCAGAGTTCTCCAGGACTATCTGACGCTTGAAAATAAATGTCCTTCTGTCTTCATGACATGACAGATTCTGAAGTACTTTTTATGTTCCCCACCTCCCCAAAACTTCAAAGCCAGGCTAACTCATCCCTGAATTTCTCCTATTTAATCTCTCTCCTCCTTTATCTCACTTTCCACTTTGTTACAGACTCTCTGGAAGTACTCTCCTACTTGATTTTTGCACGTATATGTATATGTGTGTTGTGAGTGTGAGGTATGTACGTGTGTGTATGGAGGTACAAGTACCTGTGCCTGCAAATGTAGCCCAGGAGAAGACATCTAGTCCTTCTCCTATTTTATTTCTGACTTATTCATTTTGGACACTATCTCTTCCTGAACTTGGAAATCTTGCTTTGTGGCTAGGCTAACCATCAGTAAGCCGCACCCATCCTCTTGTCTCCACCCTCTTCAGAGCTGAGTTACAGGTGCTCATAAAACTATTCTTGTCTTAATATATGGGTGCTGGGATCTGAACTCAACCCTCATGATTACACAGCAAGCACTTTTAACTATTGAGCTGTCTCTCCAACACAAAACCACTCTCAATAGATTATTTGTACAAACAACAACAAAAAGAAAACCCTCTCTTTGTGTCTAATTTCTAGGGAGCCTAATTTCACACAGTTGTATGCTATACCTTGGTTCCTCATTCCAAACTTTTATTTAGTGCCCTTTTTATACCAGAAGCTGATCAATAGGTATTATCCTAGTCTTCTTCCATCAGAATAATAAGAAATCATCTGAAGGCTTTTTAATAATCAATATTCCTTTGGCTCAAGAAGGAAACTTCCAACACTACAACCACCTATACATCTATTTTTTTCTTTTGACTCTGATTGTTCTCTGCCAAGAAAGAGAGATGAGTATGCTTTTCCCACCTCCCTTGGAAAAATCATATATTTGAGTGTCCAATGTCTAACCCTGAATACCAGTATTTTCCAGTAAATCAGAAAAGAGGATTATCTGTCACCTCCATGAGGAAAAAGAAAATCAAACCAATATTCACAAACAGAAAAAATAAATCAATTTTCTCCAGGTTACTCACCCACATCGGTCCTTCAGAAAAGAAACAAAGCAAAAATTTTTTTGCTTTGTTCTTTCCGGCAATCTGGCCTTAAAGGAAGCAGACAGGGAAGGATGAACTGCAAGGCATCTCTAGTTTAAAAAAAAAAAAAAAGCTTTCTTGTGAGTAAATAACGTGCATTAAAAGGTCACTCCTGACTCTTTTCACTTAGTCCTGACATCGAAAAGTGTTTGATTGCCACAAAGAGCACCCTGTCTCATATGAAAGACAACATTAATCTGGACAACCTAGAGCTGCAATGGCAGTCTTAAATGTCTCTCACCACCACACCGAAATTTTAGAAAAGATAAAGTAAGGAAGAAAGTTCTCTAAAACACTCCAGGTCAGAGATCATCAACATTTTTTTTTGGAAATTATGAGAAAGCAAATATTCTAGTGGTTGCCAGCTAGCTAGTCTCTATCATAGCTGTTCAACTAGGCCATTAGAGGATGAAAGCAACCACCAGCTACTTAAAGAATGAGAACGCATGCTTTCCAGTAAAGTACTTCAGACACGACACATAATTTTGAATTTTGTATAATTATTATACAGCCTAAAATAAGTCTTCTTTTGGTTTTTTTAACTACTCAGGAGTATGAAAATATTCTGAGCTCATGGGCCTTTTTATAAAAAGGAAGTGGACTAGATTTGGGCTATGGTTTGATTGTTCCTGGATTGCTCTTAAATTATAAGCTTTAATCAATAGTCTAGTTCATTCAGGACTGGAAGTTGATTAGTGAACTATAACACAAAATATTTATGATTAGTGAATTATAACACAAAAATATTTGTCTTAACAAACTACTTTAAACACACACACACACACACACACAAACACACACACACACACACACACACACACACACACACACCAGTTTTCTTTCCCTGAATGAGGCATGATGTTTCTTTTAGCTGAAGCCTACCAACTACAACTCAAATGGCCTCCTTTAGCACTTTGACTTAAGTTCCTTGCTAATGAGGATTGAAGCTACATGCAAATTCATTCAAGATGCAAAATGTTTTTAGCTTTCACAAATCTCCCTAATCTTTTATGGTTGTGCCACCCACACTTTAATTTTTATTTTGCTCAGCCACCCACACTTTTCAACAGCAATGTTTAAGTAACTTTCCTTCCTAAGGGTTTTTTTTTTTTCCAAAATACCCAACACAGCATTCCTTCCTTCCTCATTAATCTATGTAGAGGAGTGGTTCTCAACCTTCCTAAAGCTGTGACCTTTTTTTTTTTAATTTATTTATCTATTAAGGATTTCTGCCCCCTCCCCGCCACCACCTCCTACCTCCCTCCCCCTCCCCTGACCAAGTCCCCCTCCCCCACCAGCCCTAAGAGCAATCAGGGCTTCCCAACCCGCTGGAAGTCCAAGGACCGCCCACCTCCATCCAGGCCCAGCAAGTTGAGCATCCAAACTGCCCAGGCTCCTTCAAAGCCAGCACGCAAAGCATGGGATAAAACCGGACTTACATAGCAGACAATGAGGACTGCTGGGAGCTCGGGAACGGTGGCGATGGGTTTTTGATCAAGCTGTGACCCTTTAAAACAGTTCCTCATGTTATGTTGATCCCTCAATCATAAAATGATTTTTGTTGATATTTCATAACTGCAATTTTGCTCCTGTTGTGAATTGTAATGTAAATATCTAATAAGCAGGATATTTGAAATGCACCTCCCCCCAAAAAGAGTTCTGAACTCTTTTTTCTTTAGTCCTGAGAACTGCTGATAACAAAGAAAGGTGGCATCCATAGCCAAAAGCAAATGCCTTGAACACTTGGTAAGCATAGAAATCAATGGTTGAGATAGGTGTGTGTATATATGTGTGTGTGTGTGTGTGTGTGTGTGTGTGTGTGTGTGTGTTTGTTTATGCATACGTATTATGGAAGACTTATAATAGAAGAAGCCTATCAGGAATTGGGCATCCAGTGATCCAGTTGGCACTGGACATCAGTGAGTACTTTATATAGAAGACAGTGTCAGTGAACCTTGCAAGCATTTGAGTAAGTATATCCCACTTTCTGATCATGCTTCTTTAAGTTTTCTCTGAGGAATGAAGATTGCGCGATGACTTTAGCTATTCCCACTACCTAAAGCATCCCTAGCTTTGTTACTGCTTTCTTAAGAGAGAACTAAGATCCATTTCACTGTTTGTGCATGATCTAGGAGACACATGTGGAATCCTCCCAGATGACATCAAGACTCTACTGCAGTCATGGTTAGGCTCTGCTTGAATAGCAGTGGGGATGGGTTTTGTGGATAAAAAGTAGTATAGCTGCTCAGAGAATATTATTGTGATTAGAATATGATCATCATCAAATCATAGTCAAAATATAGTGGAATAGGGCAAAGGTAGGGAAGAAGAGAAACAAGAGCGGTCCCAACAAAAGAACTGCTACACTTTGCAAAATAAATGAATTGTTCTCATGTCACTCATTTCAGGGGCCATGAGAGTCAAATCAGGTGACAACTAGTGTTCAGATACACTAGCTATCTGCTGTGACTCTTATGGCCTCTGACATACTTAAATTTGACTTCTTTATCTCCTCCAATGAGTACACTCCAGGTTTAAAAAAAAACTGACAAACCTAATTTATACATTTGAAATAAATATATATCTTCCTAGATCTCTGCAGTAAAATGAGTACTTCCTCCATATTTAAAATTTGCTCCCTTCTTGTGAAGGAAAAGTACATTTATCCTTCATTTCATTGCATTTTACATATTCCTGCTAAAACTTAAGTGCTCCTCAACAGACAGTATGCCAAGTCTTACCTGAAAAAATTGTTCTGTTCATATTGCCTTTAATGCTGATGGAATCTGAGGTGCTCACCAAGAAAATGATCAAAACATTCATTAGCACACATACTTCTAATTGGACCTTAATTCTCATATGAAGTCTTCATTGTCTCAATTGTAGCTTTAGTCTGCTGTAATACTTTCAACAATACATATTATAATACCCAACAGCTATACTAAAACCTTTAGAAGAGAGGGGCAAAATGACCCCACTTGATCTTATAATACCTGTTTTAGTTATTGGTTGTTGTAATATGATATACTAACAAAGAAAATTTAAGGAAAGAAGAGTTTATTTTGTCTTACAATTTGAGGATACAGTCTATCACATCAGGAAAAACACTCTGTCAGGAGGTTGAAAGCACCTGATGTCTGGAAGCAGTGAATGGGTTTAGCTGACTGTCTTATTTTTTCTTTCTCTCATTTTTTTGAGATTATAATATAATTACTTAATTTATCCATTTCCTTCCTTCTTTCAACACTTCCATAGAGCCATCCTCGTTCTCTTTCAAACTCATGGACTTTTTCTGCATTATTTGTTATTATGTACATATATGGATATGCATATATATTGCTAAATATAACCTACTGAGTCTGAATAATGTCACATATATGTGTGTTTCAGTGCTGACCATTTGAAATTGGTGTGCTTTTTTCTGAAAAAAAAACCTATTTCTCCCACTCTCAGCATTCTTTAGTTACCTGTAATTGCTGGTGTAGGGTTAAGGTCTGTAGTCTTTACTCATCTACTTTGTCATATCTATTGTTCTCCTTGTTCAGTTTATATTGAAGTAGCCGTGTTGGTGAGACTCTATGGGTGTACCCTCTGACGTTACGAAGAGATACAGTCTCACAACAAACTTCCTGATCTTTTGGTTCTTATCAATCTTTCCATCCTGACTAGAGTTATTTTGTAGATGACCTACTTGTACTAGGATTCACAAGTCTGCATTTGAGTGATTGTGGTTTTCTATTGATGGTCTCCATATATTAAAGGAGACGCTTCCTGACAACCACAGACATTGTATGAGTCTGAGATAGGTCCTTTGAATACCTGTTGTGGTTGTGTAGCTTAGTGTTCTTGTGGGACTCCAGTAGGTGTGTGTGTGTGTGTGTG
>NC_022026.1:43849469-43858796 GCF_000317375.1 Microtus ochrogaster | reverse complement strand
GAAGGAAGGAAGGAAGGAAGGAAGGAAGGAAGGAAGGAAGGAAGGAAGGAAGGAAGGAAGGAAGGAAGGAAGGAAGGATAAGCTTCTCAGATGAGGAGTGAAGACTACACTCTCTATGGATGGAAGGACAAATATTTAGAGTGTAGTTAATGATTATCCTGGTTTAGTAAAATGATAGATGTCGGTTCTCCTCCAAAGAACCGTGAATGTTTGTGTTTAGATGGCTTTTTTACTATTTTCAGTGTGGAACCCCAGCCCAGGAAATAATACCACTCACATTTATGGTTGGTCTTCCAATCTCACTTAACATATTAGGTAATCCTTTACACATATGCCCGTAAATGAACCTAATCCAGATAACCCATTATAGGCATACCCAGAGGCTTGTCTCATCAATGATTCTAGGGCCTTTTATACTTTGTGAACTTCAAATGTTTAAAACTATGTCCTGAGATATGCAAAATCCTCTTGTTTCCCTTCTGATCTAGTCTGTATGGCATTCTTTTGAATAGAAGATATACCAACACTCTAGTAGATTCTTAACACTCCCAAAGCAGCTCACTTACTTTCCCTTCAGGCCTCAGACACATTGTACTCAAATGTGTTGTCCCAAACTGGAAATTTAGGTCACCTTCAGAGAATTCTCTGTTGGCTCTCAAAACAATGAAGTTTTTTAGTGCCTTCATTTCTTGGACAGTTCTAACTTCAGTGTTTTTTAGCTTTTTTCATCAGGCTCTCTCCCTTTTAGCATCAAGATCCATATGATTTAAATTCAACTGATGTTTTCCTCCATGGCTCTTGAGTAAGATGAGATAAGAATGTAGTCCCTTCCCATGCCTACACTAAAGGGAACGAGGGCCCTCACCACTGTGATAGAGCTTTCTAAAGAAATATTTTCAGCCACCTTTGTAAAGTACTTTCCTGCTGTCTTTTTATAGCCTTACTATGGTGAAAGCATCCGGAGTCCTGGAACAAGATCTTTGGAGGAAAAAGCATCTTATATTCATTTCTTTTTAAAATCACTTATGAACTCACATATCTATCATAATTTCTTGTCTAGCCTAAAATTTCAGTCTTAAAATAATTATCCATAGAAAATTCCATCAATGAGAAAATAATTGAAAACATTTGAATATATGTACACTTTTATCATTCTAAACTACATTTTTCATAACAAAAGTAAAATGATTCTTTTATTTTTTCAATTATCAATAAATATATTTGTAGGCTCTTTCCATGCAAATAAATGTCCACATAAACACTGATATATCTTACTTTTAGCAATGCGTATCATGATTAGGTAGGACAATGAGTAGTTATCCTCACGGACTAACCAATATTTACTCAGTTGTTTCTTGACACAGACATAGACCTTTTCTTATGATAAGTGATCCAGTGTATAACATGTATTTATATACTTTATGTGTGTATAGTATCTATATATATGTATATACTTGAATCCATTCAGTTATTTAAATATTTATTGATCATTTATTATAATGATATGGGAAAGAGTTATGTTCTAATCCCATCTTACTCAGGAAGTCATAAAGGAAAACACTGCTCAAATTTGAATTGTGTGGCTCCTGCTGTTAGGGGGAATGAAGCTTTACAAAGAAAGTTTCAGAAGACTGAACTCCTAACTGTTCAAGAAATGAACTGAACTCCTAACTGAACAGAAAATGTAGCATTATTTGCTTGCAAAAATTCCTAAATATGAAATCATATAGTTCAAATGTATACTTGCTTTAATGTATTCAGCCTGTGTTCTTAAAATGTCCTGCAAATATATATGAATGCGAGAGGGTATGTATTTAATTTTGCTATTCAAGACGGAAAATACTTCTTTTTGAAAATTTCTTCACTATTTAGGGCAAACAATGAACTATAATTAACATGAATCACAAATGTATTTAACTCTAACAAATCATTGGATTTGCTTTATTTTACTCTAATTTTATATTTGCAGAGAAGTAACAAAAACAGTACTATGGCGTCCCTTTATATTCCTCAGCTCTTTTCCAAATCTTTTATCTTACCTAGACACAGCATAATTACCAAGACCATGAAACTGACACCAATAAGATTATTAACTAAATGTCCATACTTATTCAAATTCTACCACTTTTCCCTTATCTCTTTTTCCATTCAAGTATCTTATCTAATATCTTACTTTATGGAACTGGAGAGATGTCCCAGAGGCTAAGACAATTGTACTGCTCTTGTAAAAAAGCGAGTTTGATTTCCAGCACCCATTCCTAGTTGCTCACAGTCATCTCTAACTCAAGCTCCAGGGCAATTTGACACCTCCGATCCCATCAAGCTCCTGTACCCACGCTCACATATACATACAGAAACATATATAATTAAAATTAATAATAAATCTTTCATAAAGAAAAGAGATACTATTTTATGTACCATGGATTCTCTAATCTACCACAATTTTTTTAATGTTTCCATCATTTATGTCCTTGGCTTTTTGGAAAAGGCCTGATTGGTTATTTCCTACAAATCTCCTTCAGTCAGAGTTTGTCTGACATTCCTAACAACTGAAATGGAGATATGTATTTTTTGAAAGAATATATCCTGCTAATAGGCTAATACTATCAATGTGTCTTCTTGTTAGTGATATGTACCACAGGTAGAAGTAAATGTCATTTTAATGCCATAATGTTGTCTGAGGTTTCTGCCCCACCTGGTTCCCGCAAACATTATGTCCCAAAGAAATCACACAGAAGTCTACATTAACTATAAACTGATTGGCCCATTAGCTCAGGGTTCTTATTAACTCTTATAACTTATATTAGCCCATTATTCTTGTCTATGTTAGCCACATGGCTCGGTACCTTATTTGGAGTGGCTGTCACATCTTGCTTCTTCTGTAGCTGAGAAAGAACTGCGGATCAAGATTTCATTTTCCCAGAATTCTTTTGTTCTCATTAACCTGCCTCTACTTCCTGTCTGGTTGACCTGCTTATACTTCCTGCCTGGCTACTGGCCAATCAGTGTTTATTTAAAATATAATTGACAGAATATAGACCATTGTCCCATACCACTCAATAGGATAATACAAATAGTATATCTAGGATATCAACCATATACTAAGCCTAATGACTTTTCTATTTTTATGATCTTTCTAAAGACTTTGAAAAATAAATCTCATGTTTTTTTCAGACCCAGGCCAGCTGGCCTTGATGCACGTACTGGCTTTGTGGGAGCCTGGGCAGTTTGGATGCTCACCTTACTAGACCTGGATGGAGGTGGGTGGTCCTTGGACTTCGCACAGGGCAGAGAACCCTGATTGCTCTTTGGGCTGACGAGGGAGGGGGCTTGATCAGGGAAGGGGGCGGGAAATGGGTGGTGGTGGCGGGGAGGAGACAGAAATCTTTAATAAATAAATAAAATAAATAAATAAAACATTAAAAATATAAATCTCATTTTGTTCATTTAATCTTTTAAAATATGGAGCTCACCCAAATCATACATGATCTGTCTAATTCCAAAATTAGAGCCTTTTCCAATGCAGGATAAGCATTTCTATGACTTGAGAAATAATTAAATCAAGCTCAGGTACATGTGAATGGAAATTGTTACTTTTTTAGAGTTTGATTTTAGCTTTGCCTTCCATATAGTAGAAGTCCACAGACTGCCAGAGTCTTTTGTTGTGTATTAATGAAATAAGAACACCAATTTTTGAAAAAGTATTTCTTTATCTTACACAGAATCACAGTCTTTAGTCTTCTGTCTATATTAATTTTTGAAGATGGTAAGAGTTAACCACGCATTATACTTCAGATATTCTATCCTAGAAAGCCAACTATCCAAGGAGAGAAACAAATTCACTGACGTTCAGTTATTCAGCTTGATGCAAGATGTGTGATATATTTTGTTTGAAGGCTATTATAACACAGAACACAAAAGACATGCACAAAATAATCTTGAAAAAATATTGTCAACAATTAATGTGTATGTTCCTACAGAGTGCCATTTAAAAGGTTGACTTGGTAATCTAATATGGTGGCTGATTATGAAATGAGAAAACAGAAAGTTAAACCTCTGAACAGAAGCACGATGAGATAATGCACAGAAAGTGTTTAGCATTGTGCTGGTACACAGCGAACACTCCATAAATCTTACCCCTTCTCTCTGCTGCTCAAGCTGTCTGAGGTGTCACTGTTGTTTAACCTGGGAAAGAGAATACGTGGCTGCCTCATCCCCTGCTCTGTGAGACAGGAAATCATGTGCTATAAATTTAGAAAGGAAGATGGCTGGTCTCTGGCCAGTTTGGCAGCTGTTTATCTTCTGTAAGTGTTCTTGTGTTGTTCTACTGCCGTATAATCTAAAAGCACCATTATGAACCCATTTGGGAGCAAGACTGAAAGCTAAATCAAGGCAATGTGGCAGAGAGTCAGCTAACAGTGTACAATCACTGTTTCAGTCCCTTCCCTTTGGGCTTCCGATCTGAGAAAGACACTTTAGCATTTAAGTAATTCTAGTGACCCTGGCTATAAGACAGACTTTTTCAATCTTGGAACTATTGTTACTTGGAGTCTGTATATCACAGGTTATTTAGAAATATCCCATCCTCTGTACCACTCCAGTTGGGACAACCAGCAAATACCTCCAATTTCAAGTATCTCCTGGAGAGCTGTTACTCCCATTGAAAACCACTGCTAAAAGGCTGTCAAATACTCAAATGGTCCTTGATTAAAATTGGAAACACAGGAGCTAGAAAACATACTTCCTGGGTAATAAGTGTTTTAAAAGATGTTATTACATGTGTTTCGTGTGTTTCTACCACAGCTCTGTAAGGAGGTTGTAACTCTGTAGTCAAGGAAGGTAAAACCAAGTTTCATGATGGGTAACCAGCCCAGCCTCACTTAATCATTCTGCTCTGAGGTATTCTAAGTCTTGACAACAAAAATCCTGCTTATTCTAACATGGCCATATGATCCTCGGTTCAAATAAAAGGCTTAGCCTTCTGAACTTTCTTCTTCCCAGGAAAGACAGAATACATTTACCAAATACAGATGGTTGGTAAATTGGTGTGTTTTAGAACTAACATCATCAATCTTTATTCAACTCCCTGAAGCTAAAATGTGACATTTCTCCTTTATCAGTTAATTTCCTGTTAGCCTTTGCACATAGTAGGCCCAAGAGGAACACTGGCATGCAAGAAGAGAGCAAAGGGACTTCCTTAGACTGGTGTGCTGCTTGTACCTGTCACAAAGGCTGATACAGACACTATAATGTCTTAGTGCCTAGATTACTAACAGAAGCCAACACTAAGTCCCAGGAACAGCTGCATCCTCCCAGGGGACCAGCCAGCCACCTGGTGGCAGGTTAATTACACTGGATCCCTTCTGTCACCAACAGAGTAGTGTTCTCTCTTCACTTGAGTAGACATGTTTCCTAGATATTGATTTGCTTTCCCTGCAGATAATGTTTCTGTTATCACTACCATCTGTGCACACAGAATGCTTTTTGTTCCATCATCACATCCCACATATCATTGTTTTCCTAGCCCAATGCTCAATACACAAGGGAGAGAGATGGCCATGGGTGTATTCTCATGGAATTCCTTGCTTATCATTTGTAGTGACTGTGCTTTGTGAATGCTGGGAAAAGGCTCTACCACTGATCTACAATGACCTTGCATTTCCTGATCTTAACTATATACTCATTCACCTGGAAACATCACCTTTTAACAAAAGGATCAGTTGAGAGATATGAACAAAAATGCAACAGGTAAAAAACATTGGCTAAACCAACAAAATTTTTGTCTAACTTGCATATTTAGCACGTGGGCCTGGAAACCTGTACGTGCAAATGCAAGTGGCTCCTCTCACCATTCCACTTAATATATCCTACTCAAAGAAGTTTTGCTTTTAAAAACTAATACTTAGTTTCTGTCACTTTGGGGGCCGTAGTTCCAAGAAAAGCACACAAGTGTGTTTTCATGATATTGGAAGTTGAGACTATCACTGGCCATCCAGGGTTCCTCATGCTCTTGAATCCAAAGGCAAAGAATAAAATAGCAATGTCCCTGTTCAATGGCTGACACAGGTTACCAAGAAGAGGTTGAGATACTACTATTCAATAACATCTGGACAGACTCCTTCTAGAGTGTATGGAATTTTCTCAGAGTCCATTTGGTGCTATGTCTGAGAAGAGAAGTTGATTATGAGCAATCCCCCCACCAAAAAAAATACATGAACAACATCAAAAGGTAAGGTCATCCAACCTCATAAAAATAACATAATCCATTAGGCTCAGAAAAAGAGGAATGTGTAATGGTGACTGAAAGAGAAGAATTCAATAATGAAGGAAAACCCACTCGGTGGCGGTGCTGTGAAGGGATGGAGGTCATCACCTGGAGAAATGACTTCTTCAGTTACACTTTCCCCCTTGCCTCCTGCCATGTGCTATCTATACACATGCTGTCTGGTTAGCTCTGTTTTCTTCAAAAAATATTTTTAGTGCATTTATTTTCTTTGGCTGAGTGTTTTGTTTGCACCTCTGCCTGTGCATCTTGTGCACACCTGGCGCCCGCAGGAGGCATCGTACTGTTATGGAGAGTTGTGATCAGTTATGTCGGTGCTCAGAATCAAATCTGAGTTCCAGGCAAGAACAAATAGGGCTGAGCCAGCTCTTCGGTCCCCGGTTTTGTTTGTTTAATTGTATTAATGGTAAGATTTAACATCAACACTGTCATGTTTTTATTTTGAAATAATTTGGGACCCAGACATTACCAAGGTAATTACAGTGTATTCTTTAGGAATCATGGCTAAAGTTTAAAAGCATATGCTGCTCTTCTAGATGACCTGAGTTTGGTTCCCAGCACCCACATCTAGTGACTCACAACTGCCTGTTACTCCAGTTCCAGGAGCTCTGACACTCTTTTCTGGTCTCTCCTGACATATATGAAGCATACATTTGTACAGATGCATACACATAAATAAATACAAAAATAAATCAGGTGGGTGCAAGACAGCAGCCAGAAAACAGCAACCACTGCATGGCACAGGTCTTTTGGGCACCACTATGATGAACAAGTATGTGATGGAGAAGATGGGAGAGAAAAAGAAGCAGAGTGATTCCTACGCTGTAAGAAAAGGCAGCAGAACTGGAGAAACAATGGAGTTGAGAGACAGGCTGATTGATGTGAGTGGCCTATGCTGCCATCTGAAGCCATGTGATATCCTTGACCTGTGCTGCGAATAAGGGCCATGTCTGGGATATGCCCCTATGGCAGTTGGGATCTGTGTTGATGTTCATGGCCCATGTTACCCACCAGATGCCATGCAGATGCCATCATCTGGACTGCTTCTTAAAACCATGTTGATGACTGAGAGCCTTGCTGAGCAGGTCCCATTTCTCTTTGACCCTGGGAGAGCAGGTCCTGCCCCTTGCTGGCAGTCATAGGAAGTGGAGTGGGGGAAGAGATGGCTCTGCCTCTTTGCCTAAAGTGGGAGTGATCCCTGGGATAACCAACTCAGATACCACACAGGGCTAGATCCAGAGCCTTGAGTTGGCCTACCCTAACATCTGTCCCACCCCAACATCTGTCCCATCTATGAATTGCTGGAGCATATGAAGGGACCAGTCCTGTGGAAACATAGCCACATGATCTCCATGACTCAGGGCAACAGCAGGATATTTGAGAGGAATTTCGTTGAGGGTCCAGAAGCCAACGGCCTCCAACCAGACCACAACTCACTGCAATGAACATTTATTTGGAAGTAAAACTGTTTGTGCAAAAGGATATGCTGCGTGATACACCACAGCTTCTGATAGCACTACAAAGAACAAATATCTGGTGAAGAGGTGGGCAAGATGAAGAAGAGAAATGGGTTCCTTTTCTTCATTAATAATATTTCTTTTCTTTTCTTTTCTTTGCAGGGAGAAGATAAAGTAACTGGGACTTTACCTTTCCTCTTTTTGAAAAGAAAATGAGAATGTATTTGCTTATTTAGGGGATATGTATTGCTAAGCAGAAAAATGCATTAGTTACTTAGATCAAATGCAATTAAAGCTGTGTAAAGTATACATACAAGTGCTGAAATTCTGGTTATTGCATTCTGTTTTGAGACTATAATGCAGCTAAGCACATCCTTCCTTGCCAGTGGCTCCGGCTGAACTTCTAATAGTGGTGGCTGCGAGCGGAGACAGGGGTCAACCAAGCTGAAAAATATGGAAGAAAGAAGATAATTCTTTCCTCTCTTAACTTGCTGTCAATGTGTCATTCTAGTGGAAAAAGAGCTTTATCTCAACAATACAGTTGGCTCCAGCCTCCAGCCATTCTTTTTCTGTCTCAGAACTAGCTTTATCATATAATAAGCAGCCAGGTTAAGTTCTTCCTCAGTGGACTGTATCCTAGATCCTCAGAACCTCCTTCACATCTTCTAACTCTCATCATAAAGCATTTTGGTGGTGTGGGTGGTGTATCTGACATTTAGTTTAATTTATCCACTTAAGATGAATAGTTTAGATGTTTTCACATATAGTCACAAAGTTGAGCACCAATCAGTGTAATATAAGTTTAGTAGACTTTCAATATTCCCACAAAGAAACCTAGTACCTATTAATAGTCACTTCCCATCCTCCACTTCTCTTCCAAGCTCAAGTAACCACAAACCTACATTCTGTCTCTATTGATTTGCCTACACTGGGTATTTCCTGTAAATGAAAGCATAAAATTTGTGGCTTTGGCACAAAGGTTTCAAGGTTCATCAATCTTTAGGGTATGTCAATTTTTTTCCTTTGGTGAATGCGGCATAAATAAATGCAAGGCAGATATTAAAGAATATATACAGCTTTAATGTTTAAATAAACTTACAGAACCGAGGTTCCCGTCTGTAGCCGTTTCACAGGAGGCAGAAAAAAAAGAGCGCGCAGGCTCTGTGAGCCCAATTTTTCAGTCAACATTCGCCCGAGGCAAACCTGCCCCCTAAAGGGGCTGGCTTAACCCTACATCTCCCCCTTTTGTCTAAATAAGACAGAACTAAACCAAATACAACTATAAACAATAATAACAAATGATAAATATAACAAACAATATTGAGAACAAAAGTTTTGCTAGACATTCTATCTCAAGGAGTCTAAATAATGTAGAAAGTAACTATAATTAAATAATCTTCAACTCCGTCAAAGACCTGAGAAGGGAATAAATACTACTTAACAAAATGAGAGATATCCAGAATGTGCAACAAATGACAGAGACAACTGACTACCTGGGCAATCACCCAAAGTCTCGTTTGTAATGTTGAGTCAACCAACTTTGGCTAAGGCCTAACATAACTGACATACCATTATCAAATGCAAGGA
>NC_022026.1:43838674-43848149 GCF_000317375.1 Microtus ochrogaster | reverse complement strand
CTGTAGAGAGATTTCCTGATTCAGCAACAGCAGCAGAAAAAAACGCTGTGTCATTTTAAAGCATGGCTTCTTGGGGCTGTGCTGCCAGCGTAAACTCTGGCTTGTATGGGACTGGATATTTGTGTTCCCGCTTGGGATCGGAAGGAGAGTGCTCTGAGACCGTGGCAATGACTCAGCGCTCCCGCCTGCACCTGGGCGGACTGCAGAATCAGGCTAAGGCAGGAGGCTCTGTGGGTCAGATTTGGCTGTAACTTGGATGAAAAGAGTTTCTGTGCTTCATGCTCAGTCTCAGAATTAAAGTGCTGAGTGCCGCTCCTACCTGGCGGCCCCAGAGCTAGCACAAAATGATACATCCTCCATTTTGAAATTTTCCTGACTCAGCAGCCAAAAAAAACTGGCTGTTTTAAAATGCCGGCTTTCTGGGCTGTGCAGCCATTGTGATCTCTGTCTGGCTCCTGCAGGAGACAGAGATTTAAATGGAGCATTTGGAGAAAAGTGCTACGATTTGTTTGATGGCAACTAGACACGCTGTATGCCTTAAAGAAGTCATTGCCTGCTGCGGCTCAGAGGCAGGAGCGGCTCCGCCATGTTGAATTGGGCAGGGCAAGCTGGCAGTACCTGTTTTTGACCTAGGAATGTCACAGCTTAGATTCTTAAGCGCTTAGTGATTTAAAGGCGCAAAACAAAGTGCTCCTGGATAGTAAAAAAATTACAGATTCACAATAAAACAGATTCAGACATAAAAGACCACATTGTTGGATGAATGTACGTATGCTTGAGAGAGAGAATAAAAAGAATATAGAGAATGAAGTTAATGGTTTAAAAAAAAGAGACAGAGTACAGATAGTTATAGATTAAAAGAAATAAAGAAAAATAAGCCACGTAAAAATGGAAAATTCACAGAGAGTCTGGATTATGTACATTGTGTTTTCTTTCACATTTTTGACTGTGAAGGAGCTAAGTACAGAGAGACATTTCATTACATGGGCTTCCAAGCTAAACCAGAATGGACATAAAGGTATTACGATTTCAAAATTTGGGTCTAAGGATATGATGTTTTGGAGAGGGTCTTCTTTTGTTTTCACAGAGGACCAGACCCTGTGGATTGCATCTATCCCAATATGGTATGATAGACCACGTCCTCCTGAAAGGTTGCTGTAACACCCTCAAAAAATTACTTCGCTCAGCTGCCAACTGAGATGACCCTGGCACACAGGTTATACCATGAAAGACCTGATTAACGATGCCCCCATTCAGCAGGAAGCAGTTTGAAGAGAAAAAACTGTGCACATGTTCCCAAATATGGCTTATAAACGTTCTTTTACATTTAAAGGGGGATATGATATAGATATAAATAATTTGCATTAGTATAGATTTTGCTTTATTGATAGAGATTTAAGGTCAATTTTGTTATATGTATATGCATATTTCTGCTATTGATTAAGATATTGTGATTGTGTAGTTCATTAAAAAATGTAATGTATAATTATAATCATCAGTAATAGTCAAGCTTGTAGTCATGTTAGTTAGATTTTCTAGATATATAGAGATACATTTCAGTTAGATAGACATTCTTCATATCTTTCAAAGACTGCAGAATATGGCATTTAATGTTTTAATAACTTAGGACTTTTTATGACAATGAAACACTCTGCTCCTGGCAGCACCAATCTACTTCAAGAAGAAGATGGACATCGAAAAAGATCCTTATGGAGTTTGATAGCCATTTGGGCAAGAAACTGTTCTTGCCTGGACTATTGCATAAACTGGACACAGAGAACCCGCAAAGAGAGGACTACTGAACTTGCCTAAAGGTGAGATGATCTTTCGGGGTTCCTGATTCATGAAAGAGTCTGCAAGACATTCTTCAGGACAAGTAGATAGTGACTGCATTTGAAATTTCCTGCTTTGTGGAAATGTCTGCTGGAAACTATGGGCCTGTAGGCCGAAGATGGATGCCCCAATGGTACAGAGGAACTTTGAGTGACTGTCCAGGCAGTGAGATGTCTCTGTCATTTCTAGAGTTTTAAAAGTTGCTTTTTTCTTGTTTACTTAGGTAATATTATATTCTTCTGGAGTCTTTGATAAACTTGAAGAATGGTTAGTTATAGTTATAGTTTTCCATTGTTATGATAAAAGATAAAATAGATATAAATATTGTAATTATAATTCTTGCTTGATAACTGTTTTGTTATTTGTAATTTTGCTATGTTAAAGTTAAAGCCTTCCTTTTTTTGTTTAAACAGAAAAAGGAGAAGTGATGTGGGAGTGTCATATATCAATCTGTTGATTTCATTGGTTAAGTAATAAACAAACTGCTTGGGCTCATAGCTTAGAACATAGGTGGGTGGAGTAAACAGAACAGAATGCTGGGAGGAAGAGGAAGTGAGGTAAGATGCCTCAGAGAGAGACACCATGCTCCCATCTCCAGGGCGGACGTGAGAGCTCTGCTCTCTGAGGCAGACACATGAAGCTCAGACCCAGGATGGACGTAGGCTAGAATCTCCCTGGTAAGCCACCTCGTGGGCTACACTAGAAATGGGCTAGTCCAGGTGGGAGAGTTAGCCGAGAAAAGGCTAGATATAATGGGCCAAGCGGTGTTTAAAAGAATACAGTTTCCGTGTAATTATTTCGGGTATAAAGCTAGCTGGGTGGCGGGAAGCAGCCCTACTGCTCTTATTACAACAGATGAAACTAGTCCATCCTGTGAATATATCATATTTTGTCTATCCTTTTATGGGTTTTTTTTCTTTGAGGCTATTATGAGTACTGTTATAAGTATCTGTTCACAAGTTTTGTGAAAACATATGTTTTCATTTCTCTTTAGTACATAAACAAATGTGAAATTACTAATCATATGATATTTTGTGAGTTTTTAAATACTTTTTGGTACAAGGTCTCACTATGTAGTTCTCGGTAGCCTGGGACTCAAAGAGATTCATGTGCCTCTGACTCCAGAGTACAAGGATTATAGGCATGTGCCTCTATACCTTGCCTAGTTCCTTAATTCTGGTCACCCATACCTCCACATTGTGTTCCCCAAATCCCAGGAGTAAAGCTCCTTCCTGAAGTTACAAATTCAGGATTACTTCAGTATTCCTTTTTAAAAAGTCTTTTTATCCTCCAAAAGCTATGTAATCAGTTTCCTGGTTATTTTGCTAGTTCTTAGTATGATTACTATGTTCTGAGTAAACACTTGATGCTATAATCATATAAAAATACAAATAGTTTTATTCATCCTCACTAAGCAAGAAAAACGGCTATAAATGTCACCATATCATAGAGAAATGACGCAATCATAATAACAGTTTGGTAATCTTAGCACATACCTTATTTTGTAGTACCAAGATTTTATTGGAATGTATTGAATGAGAAGCTCCCTGAATTAATATTTGAAACATTTGTCTGACATGGTTCAGGATCAATATCAATTCTATTGGAAAAATCATTCCTTAAGTTTATTTCCTTCTTTCCTCACTCACTCATTTAATAATTATTAATCACTTATCGCACACCAGGAAGTGTTACAAGTTCTGCTGATACAGGAGGAAATAGGAGATACAAAATCTCAATAACCATAATATGTATACTTTAGAGTAAGCAAGTGCTAAGTGCAGGTGGTGAATAAGAAAATGAACTTTTTCAAATGAACAAAAATACAAGAGGGCTATTGGGCTTTTGGAGGATTGTCAGAAAAGGTTTCACAATCAAAGAAACTTTTAAGCAAACCCACGAAATAGATGAGGGAGAAGCATATGGATATCTAAGAGAAAAACTGCTCCAGGCAGAGGGAACAAGAAGACTTGCCTCTTGAGGCCCTGAGTTGGGAAAATGCCTAGTTTGCTCAAAGAATAGGACGGAGGCCAATGTGGCTGGACTTGAGTCCAGTGAAAGAGCCCTATAAGAACAGGTGAGAAGGGCAGCAAAATGTTGATCTCATGGGCTCTGTATACCACTATAAAGAATTAGGCTTTAGTATGGTGTGGTAAGAGGCCAGTGGAAGGTTTGAAATAGGGAACTGACATGGCGCAACAAACATTTTTAACAAGATTATGCCTTCTAATGTTAAAGTCCATTGTGAAAGTACAGTTAGAAGGCAATAATCCAAACAGGGAATGCTGTGAAAGTAGGAAGGAAGGAAGTAGCTGGCTTCTGAACTTGCTGACAGATTGAATGTGTGATATGAGAGAGAAGAGCCAAAGATGACTTCAAGAATTTTAGCCTGGGTAATTGGGAAATAGGATTGTCTACCACCACGACAAGAAAGATTGGAGGAAAATCAGGTTTCTAAGAGAAAGGTCATAGTTTTCGTTGTTCTTATGCTACAGCTGACATGCCTGTTAGATATCCAGATGGAGATCTAAGAAAGTCAAGTGATAGAGAAAAATCTGGAGTTCATGATGGAATTTAAATTTCTTGATGTACATGCTTGAGCTCATATTGTATGTACTCATAAAAATAACTCAGATCAATATGTGATTTTATGTTAAAAAACCCAGTTCCCAATATTAAGCCCTGTAACAATCAGACCTCAGAGCCCCAAAGAGTTTAGAAGAAGAAGAAAAATATGTTTAGAATTAGTAGCTTTTGATGCTGGTGGGAAAGCAAAAGAACACCATGTCTTAGAAACTAAGTATGGAAATGCCCCAAGAGAGCTATAACTGATAATAGAAGAACTTCTGTTCCAGGACCTCAATACATTATGAGCAATGTAGACATGTACATAGAACAGTTATAGCTCTCTTCTGTAATAATTTGTGTTTGTAGCAGGCTACTATGTAGCATAAAATAGGCCACTTATTCATTTCCTGCTGCTGCATTATAAGTACAACAAATGAGAAGGAATGATGTCAAAGGAATATTTCATAGTTTATTATCATTCAGTTATGTTATGGGAAAAATGTTGTAATTTCTCTTCAGCAAGTTCTAGATAGACCTTTGTGTTGTTTTTATTAATTACATCTTGGAGCAAAATATAAGGAACAAGTAAAAATGAAAAGCATTTTCTCTACAGTGACAAAAAAGATACAGGCTACTTTTATAGTGGCTAAAATGCTCAATGGTTTAATCAAGTTTTCTATCTCAACTTCTATTAATACTCTCACATAGAGAGCTGGAGCTATGAATCCATGTTAAGAGAAATCGTTCTTCTTGTAGGTCCCCCAGGTTGAGTTCCCAGCACTCTGTAACTCTGGTTCTAGGAGATGTAAAACCCTCTTTTGCCCTGTGGGCACCAGGCATGCACATAGACACGTGGTGCAATACATAACATGTGTTCATACACATAAAATTAAAATGGATCTTGCATAGTCGTTGAGGATCATCTTCACAGAGTCTTTCAGGAATATGACAATGGAGAGTGCACTGTCTTGTGACTGTGTCAAGGACGTGGAAGCAGAAGAAGCCTGGAGAACTTGGAAATTATGTGCATACTTTCAATAACGTAGTTAAGAAATGAATGGCTTAAGTAGCTTCAACCAGCATGCTGTTGATCCTAACTGAGTTACGTAATCACAAGTGCAAGAATCTTCAGGAGCCCTTTCCCTTGGCAAATGATGTGGTTTAAGGAGACTTAAGAATCTGCTATTATTTACAAACAACTAAATTATTTGAACTAAAGCATGTGTTTATAACTTTATGTAAATTAGTTGTGTTTCATCATACCTTTGGACATATCAGACATGGGTTAGGAAATTGACTGACAAAGAGTTGTCTCGGATGACTTTTGTTTCCGTGGTGTAAAAGGTACTGAGAACGCAAGCCAAGGCTGCGGAGCAGGTTGCGATAGCGTGTGTGTGGTGAAAACAGGTGGAACTGCACATACACGGAACATGCAATATGCACAGGGCGTTCCACTATTTGCCAGCTTCCCTGTGGTATGATGAAATGTTTCGAATCATTGTAATGGGGAAAGTACAACGGCAAGCTGTGATGCTTTCTTTCCCATTATTTTTACTCCTCTCTTAAAATATCTTTAGTATTTCTAAGTATTTAAAAAATTAGAACTGCATGTTCCTTAAAAAGGCAAATCTGTTTCAATGGAGGCATTCTGTGAAAGTAATAGAGAAGCCTTGGCTTGGAAAACTTTGGCAGGGCCTATTTCTTGATAATAATGAAATCCAGGTGTACTCCACACTACAGTCTCGGCTATTATTCTCCAATACACCCAAACCATCTTTCTCAGTGCCTGGAGCCATCCATTAAGACAAATGAAAACAACATTATCATCCATAGTATTTATATCTCCCCTCTACTCTACTGATAACACCAGTGATGCCATAACCATAGTTGCCATGGAAACTAAAGAGCCACAAAAATACATAAGTGGGGTTTTGAAGACTCCAGTATGACTTTTAATAAAAAGAGAATTTCACAAATACGGCTCAAGAAAGTGAAATAGCCATTGAGTCTAGACCTGAATTAAAAGATTCAGGCAATGTGCCCTCATAAATATCCCCAAAGAAATTAATCTATGAACTGAATTAAAGATTTATTAGAGCTGTGAAGATTATCAATGGTAGTCAATGCAGTAGCAGCCATTCGAAACTTGGAATAACCTCAGCGGGATATCAGTTAAGATTTCCATGTGATTCTGTCCTTCCTTTCTTTATTCACTTGCTGTTTAGTCTTTTCAAGTATATGTTGACCATCCCTGCATTCTGAACACAGAAATGAATAAAACACCAGTGTCTTGTTATAGACACATTGCACTAAGCTAACGTATGCATAAGGGCCTTATTTGCACATGTGCACTTGCTTGCTACTTTTTAAAAATTGATATATGAAAATCTGAACTTATGAAAAATAAATGAGGAGACGATGCTTCTGGCTTCCAAAAAATCACCATGACATAATTCACTTCTGGATTCTTTCAAATAATGCATCTGCTTAGGGCATTTTATGATTCACTGATGATTGATCACTTGATTAAGGAATTAAAAGGGAATGTAAAGTAGTGGTTACCAGCATCAAATCACTTGGGGAGCCTTTAAAACGCACTACTGCCCAGGCTTCATTGCAAACCAAATTAAGATCAATCTCTGGAAGGAGGAAGTGGGATTTCCAGGCTCATCTAAATGTGCACACAGGCTTGCAGATCACTACACTCTGGAGCAAGAGCTGGCAGACTCTGGCTCTTGTGCTCAACCGACCTGCCAGCTGCTTTCATAAATAAATTCCTATTGCAATACAGTCAGGCTCATAATATTGTTTATCCCTGCTCTCCCTCGACAGTGGTAGATGTGAGTAGGTAGGACAGGTACAGGGTGAACCAGTAGCAGCAGAGTAGTACAACAAAGGCCACAAGGCCTGCAAACCTAAAAACATTTACCATCTGGCTGTTGTGGAAAAGGGAGGAGCCAACCTCTGGTTTCAAAACTTAAAATGCCCAATAACCCATGATGTGTAGCCTTATCAGAATTCTAAAGCATGTCTTGAAATAACCCTGCAAAAGGGATACAGTGTTTTATTCAATTTGGCAAACTTTTATTGCATACAACTATTCAAGAGTGTGCTCTTAATTTATTGGACAGTGTTTAAGCTTTAACTCTTGGCTTCAAACCCACTCTTTCAAGTTTCTGTTTGCAGCATCTAGGACTCTGTAACTCATGTTTCTTCTTTGCCGACTGCTCTTTGTTAGATTCTGCCAAGAGGGGACTCTAGAAAAACAGTGCAAGGTGGATCAAGAAGAAGGAATACATCTCTTCCTGGTTGCTTTTACTTGGTTTAGACAACTACTTCACTCTAACAGTATAATTCATTCCACTAGCAACTGATTTCAATTGAAATTTTGCTGGCGCTGTCAGACTCAGTTCATAGTGCACCTTTGAAAATCCTATTGCTGGACTGGAGAGATGACCCAATGGGTAAGAGTGTTCAATGTGCTGACATGAGGACCTGGCTTCAAATCCCCAGATCCCGCAAAAATTTTTAAGACCTGGGTTATGGCCACCTGTGCCTGTAACCCTAGTGTTGCAGACTGGAGAGAGGTGGATCCCGGCAGCTCACTAGGCATCCAGCCTAGCCAAAATGGCAAGCTTTAATTTCAGTGAGAGACTCTGTCTCAGTAAGCACACACACACACACACACACACACACACACACACACACACACACGAGATAGGAGAGAGAAATTGAGAGAGAGGGAGAGAGAAAGTTTACCATTCACTAGGAAAACTCTAAAATGCCTAGGTCCTGGCCCCATAGTCTCTTTCTCCTGGTTTAGAGATACCGACACCAGCTGAATAATGGGACTCCTGTTTCCCACATCTACATTTAATAAATTTCAACGTCTTTGAGAGGTTTTGAACTGCAGATATCACAGTGCTTCCTGCAGTTGCTACCTCCATGATGTTCTAATGTTTCTTTTCACTTTTCCAATGCCTAGGTGCTATTTCTATTAAAGTTCTGTTAATATTACTGCTATGCTTTCTCTCTGTGTGTGACAGAGCTTATATCTACTAAAGGGCTCAAGAATTATAAATTATTGCTCTACCCTGTAGTGATGATGCAAGTGGGCCACGTCCCACTGCCTGGCTAGCTTTATCGGAAATAATTACACGGAAAACTGTGTTTATTTAAAACACTATCTGGCCCATTATCTCTAGCCTCTTCTTGGCTAACTCTCACATCTTAATTAACCCATTTCTAATAAATCTGTGTATCACCACATGACTGTGGCTTAGAAAGATTCTAGCCCACGTCCATCTCAGGCGGGAAAGCCATGGCGTCTGCCACACTGCCTTCTACCCAGCATCCTGTTCTGTCTACTCCGCCTACCTAATTTTCTGTCCTATCAAAAGGCCAAGGCAGTTTTTTATTTAACCAATGAAATCAACACAAAACAGAAGATCCTCTTACATCATTACCCTATAGTCCATAAAGATTTATTAATATAACTATTATGAGGGAAATGTAATGCTAAACTTGAAGATAGTATTATGTTCTCTTTTTGAAAAAAGTCTACCTTCACATCTACTAATAATATTTTAATTAGGGGTTACATAAAAGAATAAACCTATCACCATGTATAATATAGATGGTAACTATTCACTATACTTTTCCAGTAGTGTATGTTGCCAAGATGCTATTTGGGACATCCTATCATAGCCTGATTGGTACAAGATGTTGAGGGCCTTGGACTTTCCACAGGGCAGGGTACCTTGCTCTCTTTCATGATTGGAGGGGTGGGGGGAGGGGGTGTGGAGGAAGTGGGAGGGAAGTGGGAGGAGGGGAGAAAATGGGAATTTGGATTGGTATTTTTTTTTAAATAATAAAATAAAATGAGAGCAGTGAGTGCCTGCCTACCGGGCAGGCCTCAGGGTCGCCTGTAAGGGAGCCCAGGCACCTTCAGCTCCTGCGCCAGGCTTCCTGTGCTCTCCTGGATACCGCCCCCCCTTGCTCCGTCCATCCTTTTGTCACCGGATCATTGGGCTACCGTGTGGCCCTGTTTAGTTGCTGAGGAATCCCATCTGGA
>NC_022026.1:43815080-43832189 GCF_000317375.1 Microtus ochrogaster | reverse complement strand
ACAAAATAAAATAAAATAAAATAATAATTTTAAAAATGAAAGAAAATTGTGAACCTTTTTTATTTAAATGCAAAGACATTTTTATCTGTGCACATTATTTTTATTTTATTAACGATTTTATTGTTTACAGGCATGGTGGGATATATCTGTATTCCTAGCTAAGATCATATAGCAAGCTAATTTTTCCAAAAAATAATATCCAAACAAAACAATTTTGTTCTTTACTAGGGTAATATAATACATGTGGCATAAATACAGAAGGGCTATTGATGGCAGGTGACAGAGGGAAAGGTTCTAAGGGAGAAGAAGCAACAAGAGCATAGTAGGTATGGTAACTATTCTTGTGTATCAACTTGACTACATATGGAGTTAGCTAAAACTCCCAAATGGAGGGCACACCTGTGAGGAAATTTTGCTTAATTTGAAGTAAGAGAATCCACTTCTAATCCAGATCTTAGAGGAAGGATAACACATTGTGGTACTATCTTGTTTGTACTATAACAAATAAAGCTTGTCTGAAGATCAGAGGGCAGAGCAAGCCACTAGATAACCATAGAGATCTGGAGGTCTGTACAGACAGAAAAGAAGTTATATGACTGTGTGGGGAGAGGAATAGAAGGTGGGAGGAGACAGGAGCTTGCCCCTTCTCAGCTAAGGAGTTAGCAAGGTAAGCAGTGGTTGTGCTTTGCTCCTTTCTTTCTCTGATCTTTCAGCATTTGCCCTGATATCTGGCTCCAGGTTTTTATTAATAAGATGAATTAGAATTTGTGCAAAAACACATCTTTAATTCAGATTTTTAATCCAGATCTAATCTGTGTGATATCTTCTGCTGGAAGCCTATATAAGGACATAGAAGAAGGAAACATTTGCTCTTTGCCTGCTTGTTCTTGCCTTGGTAGATAGTCCATTCCTTCAAAGGCATTAGAGCCTATTTCTTCAGTACTCCAGCATATACCGAAGACCAGCTGAGAGACATCCAGTCTTGTGAACTGAGAAACTACTGGATCTTTGAACTTTCTGTTCACAGCCAGCCATTGTTGAATTAGCTGGACTGCAGCCTGTACAGCGTTCTAATAGATTAGATTCTCTCTCTGTCTTGTTCTCTCTCCCCCCCCCCACCCTGACTAATGTAGCATGTATAAAAATACTATGAGGAAATACTTTACTTTGTATGCTGATTTTCTTAATTCTTTATAAGACAATATAATCTTTCTCAAATAGAGCTAATGTTGTCATTTCAAATAGAGCTAATACTAAAAGTTAAAGGCACATACACCACGTAAAATATATTCCATAAAACATCTTCTCAAGAATTAGGAAAAACAAGCAGTACAAAGAAAGGAAGGACGTTCAATTCATGCAATTTAATCAAGAAAAGAGAGCCTTGAAATGCCAAGTGATAATCGTCCTAAATGAGAAACAGGAGTGACTCTTGAAAGTATTAATCCGCATGGCTAGAGCCCCACCTGAACAATCGGCACAGTCTGCCTTAGGTGTGCCATGCCATTCCACTGAGGCCTCATTTGCTGTCTCTTATTGTTGCCCTTGTGAGATCTGCTAAGGTCTGTTTCCTTCAATAGCTTCTCCGACATCTCCTGAATCAAACTGCCTAGCTATGCCTAGAGTGTTCAATGCCTATGACTCTTGGAAACACAAATGGTAGGTCTCTATATTTCTTATTCCTACAGGCTCAACCAATACCGGAATGACAGAGAAAAAAAGCAGTAGTACTAGAAATAATTTTTAAAATAAATTTTTTTTGCTTTAAAAGCAGTTCATCACATCTATTCAAGTAATACCTGGTTTGTGATAAGCTTTAAGAAATAGCCTACAATTTAAATAACAGTATTCCAAATAGCTGTGTATATGCATGTAGACAAAATACATTTTAATATTATTTAACAATGGGATATATTCTGAGAAATACATCCTCAGTTTATTTCATTGTTGTTTGAGCAAAAGAGATGGTAATTAATTACACAAACTAAGAAGACTACAATAGCACCAGGTGAAAGCACTGCATAAGATCACATACACAGTCCATTACTGACCAAAATATCATTATGTAATACATGGCTATGCTTCAATATCAGTCTGACTTTGTCAAAGAGAAGCTATAGAGCCAAACTTTCTACCAGCAGAATGTTACTTGAATGAGCTCATACAATACCTTGTTCTTCATTGGCACTCACAGTCATTGTTATAGTACCTGAGGCAAAGGAATGCGACCATTTGGTGTATAAATGAATGAAACCATTTCCCTCTGTGTGTAAAGGTTCTTAGGAGAGGAAGAAAACCCATGAGATGCTTAGCAATTAAGAATGAATGAGATCTTCAGATTTCCTTTACCCACAAATGTCTAGCTGACCATCATTAAAATCCATGGAAAGATAAGGGTGTGAACTAGGAACACATGTACATGTCTTCTCAGTTTTGATACTAAAGGAAATCATATCATTACCTTGTCTTGGAGATTTTCTTTTCAGAGTAAACAGGGATGAACTGATGCTGAAAATAGGGTGGGAAATGGGAGGGGAGGTGACCTTCACTGCAGACATCCTCAAAGAAGAGGGGAAGAGAGGAAACTGTTGAAACTCTCATATATGGTGACCAGTATGTGAAACGAGAAATTCTAAATGCCCACTTAGAGTGTCCTAGTCCAGTGAGCTATGAGAAAACAAGGTCAGGAGTAGGAAGTGACTTTTCAGACACCTTCACATATCTCTGACATTTGGCCTTTTGAGGCTCTGGCTTCAGCACTGCAAGTTTGTGTGAGCTCTTAGCTTCTGGTTCTGAACCTGGGCTGCCCACTAATCACTCGAGTCCCATCAACAGAGGTTTTGATTTAGTTGATATGGACTATGATCCATGCTTCTGACTTTTCAGGGTTCTCCCAATGACTCTGCTGGCAAAGTCAAGTGAGGAGCAACTATCTCTGCTTGCCCAGGACTGAGAGGATTCCAGCAGGGACTTTCTAAAGTACAATACTTTCCATGGTAAAGGCAAGGCTTCCCGGGATATGTTGCTCTCCTTAACCATTGTTCTTAGAGGTGTGGCCTTAGGGTACCAGGGAAGAGAAGAAAGGGCAACTGCCTACTGCAGAGTCATAGAGGGCATCAAAAATAGATTTTTGTCAGATGGCATGTTCAGAATTTTGTCACATAAAATTTCCTGGGAGGGCAAATATACTTTGTATTTTATTTTTTCTTTGGCATTTGCAAAATGATGTCATTCCTGAATATGTTCTCTTTCCATCAATTATAAAAAGAAATTTTCTATAGCAACTGGATTAACTTCCATAAGCCTGTGCTGGGAGAAGGTGAGCATGTCTCTTGCATTGGGGCAATGGCAAATGGTAAATGGCAAATGACCAGGGAGATGTCAGCATACCACTTCTTCAGGAAATTTTCTAATTCAGATTTTAATAATATTTTTAATAAAAGAAAATCAGTCTTTCCATGTAGCCTTGGCTGTCCTAAAACCCCCTCTGTGGATCACGCTGGCTTTGAACTTACGGTGACCCACCTGCCTCTGCCTCCCAAGTGCTGAGATTAAACATGTGCACCACTATACCCAAATTGAGTTTTGACAAATTTAAGTGACAGTTAGATAGTTGTAATTCCTTACTCAGAACACTTTCTTTGAGAGGATCACCAGGTAAATAACAGCATTAATCTTCTCCACCCAGTTACATCTCCCATTTCCAGGTCTAGGTACATAAGTCTCCCTGACCTGCCATCCACGCCTTCTTCCCAACTCACCAGGCCTAGTATGAGAACAATACTCAGTGCCCAAGCTTTATCTAGCCATCCTGACTACACTAATCAACCTCTAAGCTTCTGGCAGGGACCACCTTACCTACAACCACCCATGGGTCCCTCCTTGCCACATCTCACCTCAGCTAGCTACCTCATATCCTTGTCCCCATCCTCATCCACTCCACATCGGTGAGTATCCCTGACCTTCTCCTTCCACAAACTTTATACCAGCTGCATGATCTAGCTTGGGACCAACACTCAGTGCTTGGGCTTAGTATGGCCTCCTCTGCCTGTATCAGAACTGATCTCTAGAGTTCTTCCAGGACCCTCTCTAAATATCCCCCAATCCACAGATCCTTCCCATGCCAATCCAACCTTTCCATCTAGGCAAATCTACCTCCATATGTATTCAGAAAAAGAACTCAGAAAACAAAGAGTCAAATGACCCATTTGAAAAAAAAAATGAGACTGGAGCCTTCAGAGAGAGTTATCAAAAGAATAGAAAGCATGGTTAAGAAACAACTTAAAAAATTGTTTATTGTTCCCAGCATTTAGGAAAATGTAAAACAAAACAACTTCGAGATTTCATCTTATCCCAGTCAGAATGGCAATGATCAACAAAACAACCAACAGCAAATGTTGGAGGGGCTATGGGGAGAAGGCAAGCCTCATTCACTGTTAATGGAATTGCAGACTGGTGCAGTCATTCTGGAAATCTGTGAATTCTCAAAAAGCTAAAATTAAATCCATCTTATGATCCAGCTATACCACTTCTTGGAATATGCCCAAAGAATGTGTCACCATGCTGCACAGATACTTGCTTAGCCCTGTTTATTACTGATCTATTTATAATAACTGTAAGTGCAAACAGCCTAAATGTCCTACAATCAACAAATGGATAATGGGATGCACCATGGAATACTATTTTAGCTGTAAAGAAAAACAAAAGCATGAACTTTACAGGATGGAACTAGAAAAGATCGTCTCAAGTGAGGTAAACCAGACCTAGAAAGACAAATGTCATATCTATTTTTCCATAGGAGGCTCCTAACTCCAAATCTGAAGATGTGAGGACATATCCTGGAGTAACTGCAGAGAACAGAAGAGAAAAATAAGAACCATTGCTGAGCTGCTGGCATAGGAGAATTAGGAAGCAATCGTGGGGAATGCAGGGACATGCCTATTCTGATGAACAGGCCCATCACCAGCATTAAATGAAAAACACACTTAGAGGAGGGTCCACTGTGGACACTGATCCTTCACCATAGATCAAACAACTTTCCTTCAGCACCCATATCACACACATATTGTTGTAAGGTTGCTCTTTTCCAAGCTGGAGGCTTCATTTTTCTGAGTATTCTTTCTCGGACTCCTTTTGTGGCTTTCTCATTCTGGTAGCTTTCCTGTGAGCTTGCTTATAGGCTTTTAGGCTAGGAAGACTTCCCATAAAATTATAAAATGGGGTGACAGAATTGCCTCTGTCTTTTGTGAGCTGAAGCACATCTTCCAGGATGAACAGTGCTGAGTTAGTGGCAAGGGTTAGCTGCTACATCCTATTGCTAGCTATGGTTGATAGTGCTGCAGCTTTATATATCACCAGATAGACAATTTATGCTTTAGTTCATCTAATATCTAGATAGATAGATAGATAGATAGATAGATAGATAGATAGATAGATAGATAGATAGATAGATCTTAAAATTGTCTCAAGTTACTTAGTACCTGAAGTGAGCTCCCTGGACTTCTCACACCACGTAAAATAGAGTCACATAATTTACATAGCAATAAGGAAGGGTGGCTTCAGCTGTGCTTGCTATTACATGGCACCCCAGTATGATGAGGTGACTTAGGTTGACCTTCCTCACATGTGAGATAATGAAAGATTTTTCTGTAAGTGAAGGTTTCATATTCTTTTACCTTAAGGTCCACAGTTTCAGAAGATGATTGAGAATAATTGGGAAGGTAGGGCTTTTTTTTTAAAATCGGTCCCTGGAATCTATGCAGAGTAAATCCGGTTATACCTGAGCATAGAGAGTTTTCTAGACGATGAATCTAAGCAGGGTAGCTGGTGTAAGATGAGCTCCAGGGGAGAGCAGCAGTGTCAGCCAAGCAGCCTGTCAGTGTCACTGAGCATCACCGCCTGCTCTTACACTAAGGGGCCCCCAGGACAGCAGGAAGATGAGGAAAAAAGAAAAAAGAAAGCTGTGCCAATCAGAAATAAGCAGAAGAGATAATCTAATTAAACCAGAGTAACCGAAGAGATTGCTTCCATCACATTAGGGATATTTTTAGAAGCACCCATGCTAGTATTTTATACAGGAAAATACCCACTGCTCTCACCAATATAATAAAAGTCTCTAGGTGCCTACTCAAAATTGGACATTGGCCAATTCCTTCCTGTTCTTGCTTCTAATAGAAACTGGTTATGCTGTGTTTGCTATTTCAATTTTTTCCATCCAGTTTTGGGACGCCATAGATGTTGTTTGGGTGCCCTTCCATCATGTTACTTCTCCCTTATTCTCATTTTTATTTCTACTAAAGGAAAGCACAGAGCACACTACACCAACACAATTAAAATTGCATATGTATACGAGAGAGGAAGGGTGCAAGTCTGACACTAGCTTTTCATTTTATGAAAGAACAGAAGCTTTAATTAAGTGCTCTTCCTACTTACAGCAATTCAATTTGAAAAGCTAAAGTTATTGATTAAAAAAAAAAACATTAAAAGGCATCTACACTTCCAGTTCCAGGCGATTGCTGGCAGACCATTTACTCGTGGAGTATAATTTTCCATTTCCTCCAGTACAACGAAACCCTTTATTAAATGCTTCCTCGCTGTGGACAGATTGGTTTATAGCTGAAGCAAGCAGGGATTTATAATCCCTTGCTGCTATTTGCTTGCCCTTCAACTCAGCTTTGCCTACACCACACAGATTTATCTCTTTAGCTTTGAAAAGACTTTGGATTTGGGGTGGTTTTATTACACAAACTGATGTAGACTCAGCGTAAGAGATTGTGACAACCAAGTAAAGCTTGGAAGGACTGATTAATTTCAATTTGCTCAAGATCGTGCATAAGCCGAATGATAATGAAAGACATTACCCTCAGGCTGCTTGAGTGTCCGTACAACATGGAAGCTTGCTTTCTCTGTATGTCTTAAGTGACCAAGAAATAACTCCAGGAAAAAACTATAAAGTTATTTATACCCCAGTCTCTTAAAGCACACACTGCCAATTCTGCTGAATGTATACTCGTTCAAAGAAGTCAGTCACTAAGCCAGTCCGTATTCATGGGGACAGAAATTAAGTGCAATCAGTATATCAGAGAATTTAGGGATGTAGTTTAAAAACCACTATACACTTGTTTTTCAGTCTACTTATTTTCTCCTTTTATAACTATTCAAATATCACAGTCTTCCACTATATTCAAACTATGCTTCAAATGCTACCACTAGAGTGGGGTCATTTTGACCCGCCCCCATAAAGTAATCTCCTTCAAATGCTGAAGAAGAATGCTGCTTGAATTTCTTCAAAGCCGTGCATCGTAGTATGATATTATATCCTAGATAATTTTATATCCCGACTCCTCCACCAGAGAAAAGTCTGAAGGCAAGAGCTTTCATGATTTATTCGCTACTGTAATGCTTAAATGATAGTTATTCCTAAATCAACAATAATCATCAAATAGTTGAACTCATTTATTTCTCATTAAATGAAAATTCTCAATATCTTTTATTCTTTATGTTGAAACGAGACAACAGAGCACAGGAAAGTTGTTTATAGTAGAAAATAGAGTGTCAAGATTAATACAAGTTCTCAGACTTCTAGATAGTGAAAATAGTGATTTCTAAAATGAGTTATCCCAAGGAATTCTTGGGAAAGAAGAGACGAGTTAAGTAGGAATCGATGTTTGAAGTAGTGCGAGAGCTACCGTGACCTGTACGAATGAAAATCAGACAATTCAGTGAAGAATTCTGGACATATTACAGAATATATGGGGCAACTCGTCTGATCAGATTGAGTGAGAGATGAATGATACTGGATACTCAGAGAGCAGGGGAAATGTGTATAAAAAAGAAAGGATATATAAATATAAAAGAACCACCACAAGAGCCAAGCAGAAAACATAGAATGCTTCTGAAGCAGGCCCAGCCAATATATTTTCATAAGTTTTTTTTCCACCTGAATGAGTATTGAGTAGAGAAAGCAAAGAAAAGTGGTAACCAAAAGGGCTTTAACTAGCCTGGTGAAGACCACATTTATCCAAGGAGAAAAGAAAGTCTATGAAGAAGTAAGTATTATCCTCAAAAAATTTAAATTATATATACAATATAATCCCACTCTATCATTCTTGAGCATGCATCCAAAGCCAACTGTGTCAATATACTACAGAGGTAATTGTATATCCGTGTTTATTGTCTCATTACTCACAATAACAAAACTATGGAACAAGTCTAAATCTCTCTCATCAGCTGAACAAAGAAAAAGTTTGTGTGTGTGTGTGTGTTTATATGATGGGATTTACATAATTTTATATATGTATATAATGACATAATGGAATTTTATTTGTCCATAAAGAAGATTAAAATCATGTTGTTTGCAGGAAAATGGATGGAAAGAAAGGTCATCATCTTAAGTGAAATAAGCCATACTCAGACAAGTATTAAAGGCTTCTTCATATGTGGAAACTAAAAGGTAAAAATGTTGTCCTCAAATTATGAAAAGGACTTGAAGGAACCAGGAGATAAAGAAAGGGTGCAAAAGGAGGGCAGGAGAAAATTATAGGGAGGATGGGTACGATGTAAACAGAGACTGCTTGCTCGTTTCCCAGCTGCTCAGACCTGAATAATCACAGAAACTATGTTAATTACAACACTGTTTGACCAATGCTTACACGTATTTCTGGCTAGCTCTTATATCTTAAATTAACCCATTTCTATTAATCTGTGTATCAGCATGAGGCTGAGGCCTACCGGTAAGTTTCTGGTGTCTTTCTCTTTCAGCAGCTACATGGCGTCTGCCTGACTCTGCCTTCTTTCTTCCTACATTCAGTTTAGTTTTTCCGCCTAGCTATATGCTGCCCTACCATTTGCCAAAGAAGCTTCTTTATTAGGCAATGGTAATAAAAACATATTCACAGCATACAGAGGGAATCCCACATCAATATGATTAAAATACAATATATATGATATTTCCACATATTCATATATTACATGAATTTGCAATGAATTTTACAGTAAAATTTATTCATTTGTATATTTAATGTGATAATATTTTTAAATATTTATAAAAATAAGCAAGGGGCTGGGAAGATGACTCAATGGATAAAGTGCTTGTTGTGTTGTGATGACCTGTGTTCAATACACAGCACTCAGGTTAAAAAAAAAAGCCAGGCGCAACAGTACGCACCTGTAATCTCAGCACCAAGAAGGTTGAGACAAAAGGATATCTGGGGTTTCTAGCCTGCCAGTCTTGCTAAATTTTTAAGTTTGCGGTTCAGTGCAAGACGCTGTCCCAGAAACTAATGTAGTCAGAGGTTGAGGAAGACATCTACTGTTAATGTCTGGCCACTACACACATTCACACATATGTGAATATACATAGACACACACAAACAAGGTAAGAAATCATGAAAAATAAAGTAGGCAAAGAAACCAAATGACAGCATAAAGTTGGGAAATGACCAAAACCTTTAAAGATACAGTTGATTTAATTATCTAGGTCTAAGGCAGTAAAGTGGGGACTCTGAGTCACAAATACGATGTGATCATACTTGTGGTTGAGGATGAGCGCTATACTGGGGACTCCACTTTGGAATGACTGTTAAGGGAAGAACAGAGAAATGCCTAAAGGAGAATCTCTTTGAGTCTTCATATGTGCATCTGTTCTCCTCGCATGTCCCTCAAGTTCAGGAATTCTATCTCTGAGTACTCCTCAGCTCGCAACTTTGTGACTTTGTGACTTAAACATGATAGGGTAGTAATATGTAATAGATAGACGGATACATAGTTATATGGAGAAGCATGGAACAATGCAATTATTAAAGTTGCCAAGGGAAGGCTAACATGAGGTCTTGCACAGATATGAGTGATGAAGTGTATCCAACTCTGTGCTAGTTATGAAATCTTTATTTAGAGGGAGATGTTCAAGAGCTTGGAGTCATTTTCTATTTGTGTATCCGAATGCTGGTGTCTTTTCTTAATTAGCAGGACTTCTAACTATAACTCCTAGTTGGTCTCTCCATGCCTTTCTTCATATTTATGCTACTTCCCATAGCAACCTATGTAACTTATGGTTAACCAATAACTTTAGGAAGACTTGGGTATCTTGATTGCCCAAGATTCACTCTAGGCTGAGAACACTAACCAAGGAGGAAAAAATATGAATCTTAAAGCTTAATAACAGGAATTTGACATAAACCACTGAAGAGAAAATTATTTCTTGAGGCATCACAGATAACATACCAAACTTTCAGGATCCCCTGACTCCTAACTACTAACTAGTGAAACTTCATGCCTTTTGGAAAACAACAAGCCTGTCTCAGTCTTGAGCGTATGTAAGAATGATGTGGCTGTCCCAGCCATGCATTCTAGTATAATGAGATTGAGGAAGGCATGGTCACCTGTATTTTAACAAGTACCCTTAATTGTCATGCAGGTGGTTTTACATGTTGATGGACAGGTCACATGAAGCCTTTGGGCAATGGATTTCAGCACTGAAGAAACTTAGGGACAGCAATCTGGACCAGAAGGGACTTAGAAAGTTTTGTAAAATGTAGTAAAAACCACTGGAATTTCCTAAAATATTACTTTTTGAAGAAGACTTAGTGAGACAAGATGGAGGCAGCAAACATCAAACCAGTACCATATGCCAGAGAGTCTCTGCCCTTTAATTAACCCTATCCTACAATTGTCCTCTTTAATCATAGCCCATCACACCCCTTATGAGTAATTTAAGGAGAATCCTACAGAGATTGCTCCACTAGCAGCAGAGAGCATGTGAAGAAAGGCTTTATACAATACAAGATGCAGTCAAGTTCTACAAAATTAGCTTCTGGCACAGGAAAAACGTGTTTTGTATCAGATAAAATGAACCACATAAATGCAGCGCCGCATTAGTTGAGGATATTTTATTGTAGGCATCAAGTGAAAATTTTCTTAACTGTATTGATAAAAATGCTGCATAAAAAGCACAAATTTCATGTTCTTTTCTAAGAAATAGGCTCTGTTATTCCCTGGGCTCTCACAGTGTAGCAGGGCAGAAATTGCCTCGGGCACACTCAAAAGCAGCTAAGAATCCACACCAGGCCTCTGTCCAATGCTTACATTTCTTTTTTTTCCCCTAGAAACTCATAAAGCACCTTGGCTGACCCTTCTCCATCACCTCCTAAAAAGACAAAAATGCTGTCACCAGCTAAGCCATTAACAGGCACACGATCAATTCTTTGATTTTCTTTAAAGCCGGTTTATATATGCCCCAGAGAAGAATTAGCAATCTTGTCACGTGTGAACCTCATTCTCTTTCAATCTCTCTCACCATGAGAAAAAACCCCTCTAGGTCCCAGCATCTATTCAGAAAGTCACAAAGTCTTCCGCATTCTTGAAGTTTGCCCCAATTCACCTGCAACAAAAACGTCGAAGACACTAGTGGGCTTTTTTTCTTTTCATTCTTTCTTTTTTTGACAGGAGCTATATTTTTTGGCGCACACAAAGCGTAGGGAAAGATGGAAGCCCTACTCTAGGGAGAAGGTTTTAAAGTGTAATCAAATCTGTTCCTGGTCTCAGACAGAAAGCCCAGAAGTTGCCTGAGCAATCTTCACCGGCCTCCTCTTTTATCTAAGAAGCAGGCAATAATTGATTTGACCTGCTTTATGGGGACAATCTCCCAGGCATGACTGAGTGCTAATTGCTACTAATGAGGTGGCATTTGAAACTGGCTGTGGTCTTCAGCTTTCTGTCCTCTTTACTCCAAGCAGTATTCAAGCCATTGGCTTGGAAGTACAGCTTCCAGCAAGCCCTCACTCCCTAGTAAGCTACACTTCCTTCAGCTGCTGAAGGTTGTGTTAAAAAGGGCAAATTGCATTGACTTTCAAAAGGACGATCTGGCTGAATGAGCAGCCTCTCGAGATGCACAGAGGCAATGCAGCTCTTGAGGAAATGATCTGAATGTTACAAGATTGCTGGAAATTACTTCCATAATGACTTTTTACTGGTTTCGCCCATTTACAAACATCCTTCCCTCTTGCCCAGAGGAAAACCCACAAGACACTTCCATGAGAGAATGTTTTTTCGTGTTTTGCATCAGTTCCCTGGTGTTACAAAATTAGCATGTGGTGCCACCCTTATAAACAATAGTCATTTGTCAGATTAATTTATCTCTTGAAGAGCAAAACCAAAATCCCTTTAATCAATTATGAAAAAAGAACAACATCAGATAATACAAAGATCTAGAGCAAATGACGGCAACAGTCCCGAATTGAATTTGATGATATCTGATATGACCATGTGGGAAATATTTTATTTAGTCTTTACAGTAGACTTTGCATCACTATGACTGCCCATAGACCACATATAAGGATATAGATAAGTTCTAGTATAACTTTGTTTGCAAGAACATAGCCTAATGATATTTGGCCTGTGGTCCATTCTTGACAACTCTTGATCTTCAGTAAGATTTTGACTAGTATATCAAATATGGATATATAAAAAATGTAATCCAAAATGTCCTAATCCTGAAATTGCCTATAATTACTTATTTTAATTGGTATCATGAAGGTATAATGAGAACTGTATTTTTTAAGACCCTTTAGTTCCTAACTTTTAAAAAAGTGGAGGGTAGATATCTATAAAGAAAACACACTTGGTTCCAATCTCAATATTTGGACTATTTTCTTCTTTTTCCTTTTCTTTTCTTTGATACTGAGAATTGAACTAAGGATATCATGTATGCCAAGCAAGCATTTTATCACAAAGCTGTAACCCAGCCCTTGGTCACATAGGTTAACTTCACAAGTATAGCAGATGAGATCATAGAGAGCTTTCACATCATCTACCCTAATACTTATTGTTGAATACAAATGACACTCAGAACATGATCTATGGATAAATGCTGAAATGAAAAAGACCATGGGTGGCTCCTACTGCTGGGGAACTAACAAAGATCCTCCTTTCAAACTAGGAGTCCATTCCTTTGTCCTTGCTGCCAATGTCTACATTCTTGTCTTCCAATGTTTCTCCTCTGTGAGTCATAAGACAAATTCCATTTGAATGCTGCGTCTTCCTATTGTTCTACTTTCTTCAGCACCTAGTGTTTCAGCTAGCACATACATTGCGTACCACTATATAACTGAAGTTATTGTTTAATGTGTTGTTTTACTATCTTGTGGTTTGGTAAAGCAATTTAAAACCTTCTAGATTTATGTAAATATGGGCAAACTATATGTAAAACCTACCTGGAAACTAAAGAATTGAAAAAAAATGGAGATTCGTTTGTGCAGTCGTTTGTGCTAATTGAAAACAACAACAGTAGTTGATTGAAATGAGCACTTTAGGTGATGCTCCTAGGGGTATAGTACAGATATGTTCTGTAATTAAGACTCTATGCTTTGGGTTACATATAATTTCTGTCTTGATTTGACTATTTAGCTATCAATACTAATAAATTCCTTGGAACATTGAGTTTGGAAACCATAGGGTTCTTAGACTTACCATGTATTTGCTTTGTGTTACTCAAGGATAAATTCCTTTCTAGAAGTTCAGGTTCCTAGCCGGGCGGTGGTGGCGCACGCCTTTTATCCCAGCACTCAGGAGGCAGAGGCAGGCGGATCTCTGTGAGTTCGAGACCAGCCTGGTCTACAGAGCTAGTTCCAGGACAGGCTCCAAAGCCACAGAGAAACCCTGTCTTGAAAAACCAAAAAAAAAAAAAAACAAAAAAAGAAGTTCAGGTTCCTTTAGTGTTACTGGTATTACAAATGTGAGAGTGAATATCATCAATACAGTAAAAGCAAAATTAATTCATCAGTGCACACATAATTCCTCTTGGAGAGATATACACATATACATATATATGTTGTACAATGGCATGAAAGATACCTTAAACAAATTTGCACGATATGAATACATTAAAAGTGCCATTGCTCCCTAATCGGTCTGAAATGTGAACCCAGGAAGTTCTCCAAAGAGTGTTTGATGTGCAGAAGGGAATGAACTGATATCAGCCAGCATTTCTCATTGAGTGTAAAATAATTCTTGAATAGCTCTCATTAACAATCTTTTGCAGGACAAAATTATCTTTGTTGGTCCCCTGGCAACTCTTATTGTATGTACCTCATTAATTAATTAATTCCACCAGACTCTCTTTGAGTGAAAACTCTGTAACTAAGTCATTTTGCCTCTTACAGAATATCTAGCTCAATATTTACAAATGTTGAATATTTATTAAACAAACAACACTGACTATTGGTCCAAACTATAAATGCTTGAAATGCTACTGCCGAATGCAGCTTCTTTCCTGTACAAACAGAGTAAATGTTCTAAATCAGAAGCATTGGATTTTGATCTTTTTTAAAAGAAATAGTTCTTTCTTTGACTTAAGCTGGGTTCCTATGGTTTAAAATTTCTCTGATTTTAATGTAAGGAGATTGAATTAGATTATATGTGTAACGGGTCTTACTTTGGATCATCAGTTGCCAAATAATGAAATGGAATCATTTTATTAATTATGAAAGCTTGACCTTAGCTTAGAGTTGTTCCCAACTAGCTCTGAAAACTTAAATTAACTCGTTTATATTAATCTATGTTCTGCCACCTCCTCAGTACCATGCATTTGACTTCCTCCCTATCTGGCTGGTAAATACCCCTCCTCAGATTCTTTTCCAAAGTTCCAACATCTACCCAAAAGTCCTGCCTATCCTCTCCTTTCTAGCTATTGAAAGCTAGAAAATTTAGCTCTTTATCAAACCAATCAGAAGGTGCCTTAATCAAGTGAGATTAAACAAAGAAGGATCAACACTCAGTTTACAAAAAGATTATCCCAAAAGATATTGAAGGTCATTTCAAGTTCTAATATCTTATAAATAACACAAAAACCTGTTTATGTTAACTCATGCTCAAGTTTTCATTCTTTTTTTATTTTTTAAAATTTTTTTATTGATATTTGTTGAGCTCTACATTTCTCTCTCTACCCCTCCCTGCCTCTCCCCTCCTGCCTTCAATCCTCCCCAAAGTCCCCATGCTATGATTATCAAGACATATTTTGGGTGATAGGAAAATTGTCAAGACAAAGAATGGAAAAAATTTCTTTTGAAAGCTTCAAACTGACCATATATGATAACTAGTGAAGCTGTTCACCAGCAATCTAGCTTTCTGTCCCTTTCTAGTGACATGAAAATTGAAATTAAGTACAATTATATCACTAGCTTTGGCCAAGAAATTATGAACAGCAACATCATGGGTCTCTCTTGGGAGAGAACGTTAAGAATGTAAGTGTAATCCTGAAAACATATATGTAAGTAACAGCATACTGATTTAACAGCTTATATTTAGAAACATATATGTGTATACATATAGGTATACAATTGTGCAATAACAATTAACAAAAAGGAGGCCAGGAATTTAAAAGAGTGTAGAAAGAGGTATGTGGCAGGGTTCAGAGGAAGGCATGGAAAGGAACTGATATTGTAATTATATTATAATCTCTCTGTGTGTATTTCTCTATCTCTATATATGTGTGTGCTGTATCATGATTAATTAAAAACCCAGAGACAGAAACTGGGGTTCAACCTGAAGGTCAGAAAAGCAAAACAGCCAGCCACTGTCTCTTACCTCGACCTCAGTCTGAAATGGCGATCCTGCTTCCAGGAATCTCAGAATGAGAGTGTGTGAGAGCTGTCTCCTCCCATCTTATATTCCTCTCTAGTGCTGGGATTAAAGGCATGCACAGCTACATTTTCTATGGCGAAGTAATGTGACTACTGAGATTAAAGGTGTGTGTCACCAACTGCCTGGTCTATAAGGCTGATCGGTGCAGCTGTTTTACTCTCTGAACATCAGGAAAGCTTTATTTATTAAAATACAAATGAAATATCACTACAGTGTGTAATACACACACACACACACTATTTATATAGTGTGTGTGTGTGTGTGTGTGTGTGTGTGTGTGTGTGTGTGCATGTAGGCATATACTTTGCCATGTTTTCTGTGATTTTATCAGGGTGTTACAAAATGTTCCAGGGCAAAGATGGTACCAACTTGAGGATAAAGTGGAACAAAATTTTTAGCCAACTCTCAATTTACATGCATCAAAAGCAAGAAACAAATTTTCATTGGTTTACACCTCTGAAGATAGGGAATAATTTTTAACACTGCAAAGCAAAGCCTGACTCAGATCATCCCATTCCATTAGTATTATTCTTAGATTTAGCAATGGTTAGTTAACTACTATGATATATCGTTCATCTGTATTAACTAGGAATATGCTTTCAGCATTCAGGCATCATGAATGTTTTAAGATGTCCTTTGAAAAGGGATATATTCCACCCTGTTTGCCCTTATGTCTCCAGAGTTTGAAGTGATTTTCACTTGCTGTATATTATAGAGAATATAAAGTTTTCTATACGATAAAGTTGGGCTTTCTTTCTTATATCTAGACCTGGAGTTTTTTTTAGTAAGGAGAAAAAAGAATAGGTGGTAAAGATATTGACTTGAAAATTGGTGATAACTTTGAGTCCACTGATCCAAACAGGTGAAGAAAAATTGAAGACAGCTGAGACATTCCTTTCCTCCTGGTATACAAGTCAGTCACTTTATCAAACAGCCTTTTGAACGATAGCATCATATCTCCGACAGGGTATGGATTTTAAAGACATAATATTTCAGTTAATATGCCAAATTTTAAACTATAATTTACCATCATGCTTGTATTAACAAGAATTTTACATTATTTCATGATAACGACACCATAATGGCAATTATTTCAATACACAATCTTTTGGGGAATGTGTAGGGCAAACATAAATATTTGCCTGTCTGCTGTGAATAGGAAATTTCAATTATGTTACTTTTAAAAAATATTTTAATTGATATGAAGCATTAATGCATAAAATTGCTTAACTCGTGAGACTACAGCTCAATGAATTGTCACAAAATAAACACACCTTTGTAATAATCATCTAGTTCAATAAAAAAAAACATGATTAACACAATGAAGTTCTCCCTCTGCCTTGTACCCATTTCTTTTTTTTTAAATTTATTTATTTAATAAGGATTTCTGCCTCCTCCCCGCCACCGCCTCCCATTTCCCTCCCCCTCCCCCCATCAAGTCCCTCTCCCTCATCAGCTTGAAGAGCAATCAGG
>NC_022026.1:43804539-43814347 GCF_000317375.1 Microtus ochrogaster | reverse complement strand
GGCCTCTCTTGGGTATATTCCCAAGAGCGGTATTGCTGCCAGCCCTTGTACCCATTTCTAATCCCTTTCACCCCAAGAGAAACCATCATTCTCATGCTAATTGAGCACACAGACTTTGCCTGTTTTTGAAGCTTGTTTTCCTCTGAGCACTATGCTTGTTAGATTCATCTACATAACTGTTTGTAGTTGTAGATAGTACATTTTCATTACACACAATATTGCATGACGTGAAAATACAATAACATATTTATAAATTCTAAGTGGCAGGCTAATGAGAATTTAGGTATTCTGCACTTAGGGCTATTATGAATCATGGTACTGTGAACATTTTAATGGTATGCATGTCTGTATAGTATAACATACACAACTGTGTCTTTTAGGTATGTATCTAGGAATGTTGTTGATGGGGCAAAGAAATATATGTCTTCTTTTTAGAAAATACTGAGAAACACTTTTGCCAAAAGGTCATGTGATAGATGGTAAAATTGCCACAATTCTCTACCTCTTTTTTATTCACATAACTTTACAATACGATTTCACAATACCTTTTTTTGAGAAGTGAAGTGTTTTGTCCTGAATTATTGTCCTGTAATACTGTTCAACATCTACACAAATGAAATTGGTCATCTCATAATGCAAAATGCATTCAGCCTACCATCCAAAGTCCTCAAAGTCTTATAGATGCAATACTGTTCAAAAGATACAGATAAAATATTAACTATTACCTGCAGCATTTGAGACTTTTATGTTGACTCCCACTTGGTGTCTCCTGCTTTCCTTGGTGGACATACTACATTTCTGACATCTCCAACATCACAGTGTATTTATTGCAACTTAGGCTTTACCTTCACAGATTCATGCATCCCACTCAAGATCCAAGCAGGGAACCAGACCCTTATATATGGGACCTGGTCTCAAAAGCTTTCTTGAAGCTTAGTGTAAGCCCCCGTGGTCCATCATTCACACATCTTGCCTATCTGCACAACCAGTACTATGTAGATGATGCTACATTCTGTCATCTCAAATTATGGCCTGTCTCCCTCGGATTCCAATTACAGTGGCCCATTTCTTCACAGATAAACCTGGAAAATACACAATAAGTCCAACTCAAACAATATGGCTAAGGGGCTATCTTTGTCCCGGAACTCTCTTTTCAAATAAAATTTCATAACTGAGCTTGCATGTTTATACCCTGAAACTCTCTGTGATCTCAGTGTAAAGTGTGTAATTTGCTTATGTGGTGGTAATTTCATTAATGATTGAAGATGTTCTATCTATTTCAGATTTGTGTGTAAATTTAAGCACACTCATGTTCCATTTTTCATCGAAGTGCATAGTTCTCACGTATTTTTACTCCATTATTTTACTTTACCATCAAAACTCTGGTGAAATATTGTGAACAATGTTCTTGCCACAATTAAAATAAACTTCTGTTTGAAGTTCTCCTCCACTATACAAATTAGCCCATTGGTTTTGAATTAAGTCATGTTTAAATGTTTTGGACACAGGCAGAACATAGCCAAATGCTTTGCTTAAATGTAACATAAACAACTTCTAGTCCAGCTTCCAGTAGAACCCTTGTCCTCTGAGGCCTCAGGAGCACAGGCTCTACTGTGTGCCATCATTCTGGTCTTGTGAACTCCAGCAAAGATTGCTCAGTAAGCTCTGCTTATAGCATTCTCTACCCTGAAGCTCCAAACCCTTCAGTATCCCTAGTCCAAACCAATCACAAAGGCCTATAAACCACATGTTCAGTTTCTCACTTCAGTAGCTATATCTCTGCTGAATACTACCAAGTTTTGCATTAGTTACTTTTCTCATTGTTCACACAAGACACACGACATGAAGGAACTTAAGACAGGAAGGATTTATTTAGGTTTATGATTGAGGATAGAGCCCATGATGGTAAGGAAGGCATGGTGACAGAAGTAGCCCTCTGTTGTGAAGAAAAACGCATGAGACTGTTTTCCACATCTCAGAAGACCAGGAAAGAGAGACGGGATGGGAAGGAGGAGTGGGCCTGTTCTTTAGAGATCCACTTCGTTTATACAAGCTCTCATCTCCTAAAGGTTTCATAGCCATCTAAAACATTGCCACCAGCTAGGGACCTAGAGTTCAAACACACAAGCCTGTAGGGAACATTTCACATTTAAACTATAACATAGGTTGGCCAAATTTTATTACACTTGGTATTTACAGATCCCTTGACCTTTAACACTCATCTTTTATCACATTTCTGAGTATAAACTTTGTCTGAGTTGATGCCAATATCATGAACATGCAAAAAAAGGATATGAAAAATGCCAGACTGGAAGAGCCAATTTTAGGCATACTGAAAAGGTTTCAGGCCTTACACAGTAGGAAGTAAAGAGTTTGTCATGACCCGTCAAAGCAAATGACACATGTGCATATAATTTTGACAAATTTTAAATGTTCCTAAAAAGAACTGACAACAGGTTAGCAGAAGACATGGAAGAGTCAAATCTTCCTCCCATTATCACCAGTTATTTCTGTGCCATTAGTATCTTCTTCCAAAATAGCAGATACCAGAAAAAATACTCAATTATTAAAAAGCATCTGACAATAAAACAAACTTATAAGTAACTACATTGTTGCATTGTTGATATTGTCGATTGTTTTACCATGACAACTGACATACCACATTTTTTTTTCTTTCACAGCCCTAACAATGTCTATGAAAAACTTTCCAAAATGCCCATCTCAATAAGTCATCAAATATCTCTATTCTCAGCACTTCAAAAATACAAAGTGAAAAATAAGCTATCTCCTGTTTTGAGGAAGAAGGGTAAAATAATCACCCAAAAGCATCACATAAAATGCAGAAAGGAATGGGGTGATCGTGTCACATTGCTTTAATCCCAACACTCTGGGAAGAAGAGGCAGGTGGATCTCTGCTTTCAAGACCAGCCTGGTCTACTGACAGAGTTCCAGGACAGCCAGGGCTACACAGTGAGGTCCTGTCTTGGGGGTGGGGGTGGGGGTAGAAGGTGTTGCGAGCTATAAAACAAGAAGGCTTTCAAAGTGGGTTAATGGAATCTTGATAGAAAGCTGCGGTCAAGAAAAGAGTGATGTAGCCAAGGAAAAAGTAATTCCAGGCAGAAATCATGGCGTAGGTGGTTTGTTGAAGGGAATAGGAAATACATTCTCAGGAAATAATTACATTGACTAGTGGTAGGATGGAGACTAAGACCATGGAAAAAACACTACAATTTAAGACTAGCAAACCACAGGAAAGAATCTGTCACAGGCTCATGTGCTAGGGAAATTCTTGGACAATTGAATAAGCATTGTTAGTTTAGATAAATACTTGAAGAAAAATCAGACTAAAATGAGCAAATTGGGTCAAAGAGGGCAAGCTTTTATTGTCACTTGAAAGGAGAGTTAGCATGGGCAGTTGCCCTAGGAAGTAGGATGTGTGTTAGTAAGAAAGCTTTTTCAATGACAGAAGTAACTAGACTTGGCTATTGAAGTACAGGAAAGAAATTAAACATGACTCCAAAGCAAAACTTGTATGACTAGGTAAAGAGTGGGCCTATCAACAGGCAACCTCCACTTGTCAAGAGAAAGGATGATATTTCTGTGACCAAAATTGAGGTTTAGGACTATACTGAAGGATTTTTTTTTATACACCAAAACTCAGAAATTGTATTGGGAAAGAATAAGCATGCTAGAACAGTAGTTGGATATCATCCAAAAATATAGCTCAAATAATCTTACATCATAAAAATTAAATATTCTGAGTCATCTAGAGAAGTGGAAAAAGAGGAAGTGATATTTTAATAGGCCTGTAGCAATTTATAGTACTAAATTAAAATGATACACACACACACACACACACACACACACACACACGAGTAGTCTAGGAAAAACACATCAGTGATCAACAATGAGAACAATTTTTCTGGGATTCTGTCCAGGAGCAGAAATCTTTCTTGCTTGTTGCTTCAGGCTCTAAACCCCCTTTTCAATTTTGGGGAAGCTCCCAGTTCCTGCCTAGTTCTTTCCAGCACTGACTTCAAATCCTGGCTCTGTTTTTCGATTTTTTCCAATTCACAGAGTTTCAAAAAGAAGCCCAGATTCTCCCGTTTTTATGTTCTGACTCTTCTTTTTGCAGGCACAAAACCAGATGAGTAATAAATGGGAAAGATACTGTAGACTTCGCATGAAATCTTTAAAATGTTGACATTCATTATCACTGATCTTCACGCAAATACCAGGTTATGACATATTGGAAATGGTTTGTACTAGCTTGTGGGAGCCAGCTGTCAAACATTGAGAAGTTCACAAGCTGGCGGTTAAACATAGATTTTTATTAAAAGTTAAATTATATAAATTGACCAAATAAGTTATCAAAAGCAAAGGTAATATTCAAGTCAATCATTTCCTAACTATCTTACTATCATCTATGTGCTTGGATTTCTTTCCATCTATCTTCAGGGCAGAAATACATAATGGTGCACTGCTGTGCATCACTTTTCAGCTCTCCACGAAGTGGTAGCAAACTGGCCACCATGCAGAATTTAATGCAAGTTGTAGTGTTTTCATTTCCCTTGGAGCAGTAATTCTCAACCTTGCTAATGCTGTAACCCTTTGATACAGTTCCTTACGTTGTGGCGCCTCCAACTCTAAAATATTTTTGTTGCTACTTCATGACAATAATTTTATTGTTGTTATAAGTCTTAATGTAAAGAGGGAGCAACACACAAATTGAGAACCACTGCCTTAGAGATTTAGTTCTTAAATATATACCAGTTACTACTGCTGTCATGTGTGTGCAAGGCAAGGCCAAAGCAAAAATATCATAGATGGGAGCATTTAGTTAGAGTCTTGACGCCATGCTTTGCTGATAGAGCAACCCTGAACAAGTCACTAAATTTATCTTGAGATTTTGAGAAAGAGTATCTTGATACCCTTTTTCCAAGAGGTGTCTTAAAAGCATTGTTCTTGTAGTCTTATTAAAATTCATTTTCATCATTTGTTTTAGGAATTAAACTGCCCAAATGTATCTGGGTGGGACATTAGGTATGCCTAATACTGTTGACAGAAATTGCTGTCCCAGCTCGTCCTGCAGCTGTTCAGTCCCAAAGGAATACACAGAGGTCTACATTAATTATAAACTAGTTGGTCTACTATCTCAGGCTTCTAATTAATTCTTAAATCTTAAAGTAATCCAAAATTCTTGTTTGTGTTAGCTACACAGCTTAGTACCTTTTATCAGTGAGACATTCTTCCCCTGTATACAGATGACAACTACAGACTGAGCCTTTCCTCTTCCCAGAATTCTCCTGTTTTGGTTGCCCCAACTATACTTCCTGCCTGGAGCTAGTCAATCAGCATTTTATTAAACCAATACAAGTGACAAATCTTTATAGGGTACAAGACCATTGTCCCATGGCATAATACAGTCTAATATTCTAATATATTCAAGTTTTAACTGTTTTGGTATTTGAGGAGATTTGATACTTGTACAATCAGCACCTAAACCTCTTCTTGATAGCATATGGTCCACGTAGGAATGTTATTATATCCTAATTTTATGAAGGAATCATGGCCTGTGTCAGACCAGGAATACTAAGACACAACCAATATGATCTCATTTTCTTCCTCTCATTAGAAGAAAGCCTCTTTGTCATGAAAACATTATGCCATCTGTATATTTTTTAAAAAGTCAATCAACACACATGCTTTCTAATAAGTGAAAAGGTAAGTGTGTACGCATGTGTTTTCAGGGTAGTATTATGAAATATATAAAACAGATTTTAACTATTGTTAGTAGATTTATAAGCTAAAAGAAATATCAAGGATGAATTTTTCCAAACAAAAAACAAATATATACTGCAAAACTATAGAAAATGATTTATATTCTACATAATGACATTTTGACAAATCATCTGTAACATTTATTTTGATGGGTTTCAGAACCCATGTTTTGAGTCTGGTAAGTACATTCAACTGATTTGTGTCAGCTTATATGATTGGATGTTTGGCCTACTTAATTTTGCCACCTGTCTCAGTCTTCAGTTCTTATTCTTATTTGATAAAGAATGCTATATACCTTTCAAATACCAAATGATGTCTCATTTTTTAGAGATTGATATATATCAATCTACTGAAGATTTTGCAATAAATTAATAATCTCCATAGTTTATCTGTTCATGCAATTCTTTATCATTCATGTGATAATATATATATTCTTATAAAAAGCAAACACAAAAACTGAATGTATTCTATAGATTCCAGACATTCAAGAAACAGTTCAGAATGCAGAACTTTGGGATACTATTTTGATAATTTCAGGTTTCTAAAATACTCAATTCTAATATTATAGGATAGAATTGTAGCAAATGACACAAATCTATAAAATGCAATGACACCACAAAGATTTCAAAATAAGGTAAATGTGTTAGACGTAGCGTTACAGAAAAACCTCAGAAGACAGATATGCTAGGATCCTTGAATGAACTGTAACACAAAGTAATGGTTAAGAATCTTGAAAACACATTTTTATATCCATTCTTTAGTCAAGGAGCATTTCGGTTGTTTCCAGGTTCTGGCTATGACAAACAATGCTACATTTACACAATGGAGTACTACACAGCAGAAAAAAGTAATGGCATCTTGAGATTTGTAAGCAAATGCATGGATCTAGAAAACATCATATTGAGTAAGGTAGCTCAGACCCAGAAAGACAAATTTCATATATACTCACTCATAAGTGGGTTTTAGACATAAAGAAAAGAAAACCAGCCTACAAACCACAATCCCAGACAATTTAGACAACAATGAGGACCCTAAGAGAGATATATATGGATCTAATCTACATGGGATGTAGAAAAAGACAAGATCTCCTGAGTAAATCAGGAGCATGGGGACCATGGGAGAGGGTAGAAGGGGAGGGGAGAAAAAGGGAGGGGAGCAGAGAAAAATGTTTAACTCACTGAGTCCGCTTTGTGCTGCCATTAAGTGTAGGGTTATCTCCTGGAGCAAGAATAGTCTCTTGGGATCTTCATCCTTGAAGAAAACTGGCTCTTCCTCTCTACCTAGCAGTCACAAATTGCTAATAGTTCCGCAGTTAGGAATGAGACATCATGGCTCTATCCTCCATCTATACTAGATTTTTTTTTCTGGATTGATCTTGCACAGGTCTTGTGCATACAGTCTAGTCCCTGTAAGTTCATGGGTGTTCCTGTCCTATTGTGTTCGGAAAACACTACTTTGCTGTGGTCAGCTATCACTCTGCCTTTTACAATCTTTCTGCCTCCTCTTCTATAATGACACCTGAGTCTTGGATGAAGGGAGTGTGATACACATGTTCTATTTAGGGTGGAACACTCCAAAATCTCCTATTCTCTGCATATTGAACAGTAGTGGGTCTTTGTATCTACTGACAAAAGAAACTTCTCTGATGAGGGTTGAGAGATGCACTGATCTATGTGTGTAAAGATTTAGGAGGACATTTAATAACATAACAGTTTTAATTTTACTTCACTTCTGTAAAGGGGGTTGGATAGCAGGTAGCAAAATATAGAAAGAAACACAAGTCATGATGTTTCACAACACAGATGGATGACTATAGTTTATAATAACTTCATATGTAGCTTATGAAAATTGAAAACATAGGCAATCAAAGGCTCCAAACACAAAGAAATGATAAGAAGATAAAAATGCTAATGACCCTGATTTGATCAATGCACTCTGTGTGCATGTGTTAAAATATCACACTGGAGTCAATTAATATGCATACAATTAATGCATGCTAATTAGAAAGATTTTTTTATTCTTTAAGGTTTGAAATTCAAGTTGCATTTTCAAACTATTTTTGATACTTTCCAAACTGAAAATTCTATGAAGCACAGGAGTGGAAGGAAGTAAGGCAAAAGGCATCTGTGGAGACAGATGGGACTGGAGGGGGGAAAGACTAGGCTGTGGGGGTCTTTGGAGCTAGTCCTTCACCCTACCGTGCCCTCATTTCCCTCTTCAAGCAGATCAACTGGTTCAGGCTCTGTTCCAGTGAAGGCGAAGTTACTAAGTTTCAACAGAGATGTGCATGCTCATAAACATAGATCAGCACCATGCAATGTTAAGGCCAGTTCAGAGCTTCTAGTTGCTCAACATCAGCACGACATCAACCACGAAAATCAGTCTCATTTTCATAGGGACTATCAGTTAATACCTGTTTCTCTAAGACTTCTTGAGAGTAACTCTACTTCTTACAAGATTATTTTTGCTTCAGTATAATTATCTTTTTCATTACCAAGCTCACTATGTAAAAACACAAAGAAAACAATATATAAACATTACTATTTCAGAAAAAGACATAGTTTTCTCAGAACTTTAATTTCAAAGTGAGAAATGAATCATACAAGACTGAAGTTCCTATCTTTATTTGGTTAAACACAAGTGCTTTGATTTGAGTTCATATACTTAGTAAGAAAATTTGTTTAACATCTTCCCTTCCATCTGTTGGATACACAAGCTATTTTTACATTCTCTTTATAAGATATACTATATTTCAAGTGGCAGCTAATTTTTCTGTACTTTAACACTTACTTTCAAAATCTTATTTATTGCCTATAGAAATTTATTCCATTGTTTTATTGAAACATTTCTCTGCATAAATTGTTAATTGTTGTCTTTGGATTTGGGAGGAATTCAAAATAATTTTTCATATTAACATTAATGAAAACTTTTTGTTGTAGAATATTATCTTAAGGTGTGTCACTTTTGTTTAGACTCTAGAACATTTCTTGAATGACACAAGGATGTGCTGGATTAAATAAAATTCACCTGTGGCCCAGAGGCTGCGTCACCAACTAGCTGATGGGAAATAGTAGGGAAGAGCCTGTGGAGAAGGGTTTATAAAAATATGAGGATTTCCTGGGAGATGTGAGATGTTGAACTATATGAGCTGCTTGCTATTCAGCCTCTCTGGGAAGCAAGATTCTACCTCAACCTTTGAATCTTGAATTCTTTAGCAGGAGAGAGATTTAGATAAGCTCTCTTAGCAGTTTTGAAAGGGTCTGTGGTGGTCACAGCGGAGTTGCAGTTGCTGACTAGAATAGCAATAATTTAAAAGGCAGACAATTACAAAAGAGCACAACAGGTTTTCCACGCAAAGACTTTCTCACATTCAAATCAACACTTCAAGTACAGTTGAAAGTCAACAAGTGAAGTATGTATGTATTTACTGCGGAACTGTCATGTTCGGGAAATTGTGCTATGGCTGTCGGGAACTTTGTGGAGAAGACCTGTGTAGTCCTTGCCTTCTTGCTGTTTGTAATCAAGCTAAGATTATGTCTTATCCAAAGATAACTGCTTTCTCCTGGTTAACCAAGATCTGACTATTTGATGGTATTTAAGCATGAAACCATTGAATTCAGGCTGGGTTGCCTAGTTCAATGGTAGAATGGTTGCCTGGCATATGTAGTTCCCAGATTCTATCCCTAGAACCTCAAAAATCAATAATGAATGTTGAAGCCAGATTTAGGATAAAATATTACTCTAAGATCTTGAATTCTTTAAGTTATTAGCATCTGTCCTCCAGGGTCTTCAGAAATGGGTATTTATCTTATAAAACCGAGTTAATGATGCTTCTAATATTACCGAAAGGTATAATTAGCTCTTAAGAAAATCTTGTTCATTATCCTCAGCTGTCCAAGGAACTAACTGAGGACCTCGGCTTGGGCTCCTGGGAGCCACTCTAGGTTCAAGGCTCTTGCCAACCCTAAGGTGGCTCCCTTAACTAAAAATTGTGCTTCCGTGCTCCCCTATCCAACCTTCCTTTATC
>NC_022026.1:43797428-43803440 GCF_000317375.1 Microtus ochrogaster | reverse complement strand
AGGGTGGGAGGAGGGGGGGGAAGGGTGGGAGGAGGGGGAGGGAAATGGAAATGGGAGGCTGGGAGGAGGTGGAAACTTGTTTTTTTTTTCCTTTTCTCAATAAAAAAAAAAAGAAAGAAAGCCCAACACTAACATGAAGCAAATTTGAAAACACTACATTGGAATCTGAAATAAAATCAGAAGGGAGAGAAAAAAAAAGAAAATCTTGTTCAGTGTTTAACGGTCATAATAATTATCATTTATGCAACACCTTTCTGAATCCATGGCCCTGAGCCCTTTATAAAAAAAAAGGAACTCTTGCTTTGAAGCTCCTTTTGGAAGTTTAAGACTAGAGCCACCAAGTCTTTGTGGTCCTAATACTGAACATATAAAGGACTTTCTGAATCAGCCGACTTTGAGCTTTGCCATTCCAGACTCATGGGTACAGGGTTGTAACCAGAAGGAAAGGTTATATCCTCACTGGGAGGGAGAGACATACAAATGAAGGCCAACACCTGTCCCAGCCATCTGAAGCAAGCATGGAGAAAACTGGCTCTTTGCCTACCATGCTCTGGTGTCCTAATCTGTCAGCTACTGGGAAAGAAAAAAATGAGGTTCACATCCCAAACTGAGATGCAAATGACATTATTGCTCTCATAAAGCTAGAATGTACCACTTACACAGCTTGCATGAGTAATCTGAGACAAAAAAATAAGAAATACCTAAATCATAGTTCATCTACATTTTTTTTTGTCTCAAAGTGACAGTCATTTAATGTGTTCCTCTTTGCCTTTCAGTCAGTCTTCGGGTTTAAGCAAAGGAAAATGGGAATATGGTAAATCAATAGAGATCATGCCATCCTTGGTGAACCTGAAAAGGGACCTTTTTCTTAAGAGAAACAATCCTGAATTAGGTTGAGAAAAGGGTATTTACTTAAAAAAAAACTCCCTTGTTCGCTGGTTATTTCTTTATAGAAGTGACAGACAATAATCAAATGGTTGTCCCTATAAAAGGATAATACAGCTACACTCACTGTTCTTATCCTTCATGGGAAGGCAGATAGCAAAAAAATTCTAGCTAGCTCTTCAAATCTGCTACCATTGCATGATACAATGCAAAATTTGAAAGGCAAGTTGTAGTCCCAAACGCTTTCAAATAGCTGCTAGATTTCATCTATAGGATGTAGAAAGCTGATTCCCAATCTATGGGGTTAACCAAATATATAGGCAAGTGAGATTCATGTTTAGAAGAAAAGGAGACTGTTCAGAAGAGAGTTATTTCAAGCAAGTATTCACACAGAGGTGATAGAACAAGCCCATCATGGGGAACAGAAAAACATGAAGAAAATATTTCTACCTTCAGTCATAGAAGAGACTTTGAGATTCTAATTTCTAGTGCCCCCCCCCGACACACACACACACAATTAAAGAAATTGAGGCTTAAGAGAGAAAATGACTTGACAAGAAAAAATCACATATATTCCAGTTTAATTCTTTTCCAATCCAGGGCAAAATTTTTTTGTGTGTGCAGGATTTCTTTCTATAAACTAAGATTCACATTGTTCAACCTGCAACATCATTTTCCATTTCTAAATGCTAAATTTCTAAGAGATTTTGGTGATAATAAATTTTCTTTTCATGGGTAGGCTCTGAATATAGCCATTGTTTAGCACTGCTACTTGGGAAAAAAGAAAATAGTATTGAGAAGTTTTGTTGATCATGACATTATCCATGGGGCCTTAAAATGGGAGTTCTGAGCACTAAACTTTACTGCTCAAACATTCAGGTTTACTGGCTATAAAGACTCGCCCTACCACAGGGAGATGGAAAGTAATGAGCAAATAGTTTCTTTCTCTTCTAGCCATTCACAGGAACTAGGATATCAAAATAGTGAATATAAATTTAGTTCACAGTTGGCTATGGGGACATAGAAATTGAAGTCAATTAAATCCCATTTAACAGATTGACATTTACAGTATAAACATTAAATAGTATATGAAGAACATTTGAAAACCCTTGCATCAAAATGCAATTTGAGGACAGACAGGATTTCCTCCACAGCTAAGCATAGTCTGACCCAAATAACAAATTCACTATTTGCTTACAATTAAATGAAAGATTAGTGTGCCCACTGCTCACTAATAATTGATATGCATATGTAGATCTGTCCTCAGAGTGTCCATTGTAGGCAACTAAACACAATTCATTACTTTTAGACATGTCTTATTTTGATGCATTTTGACTGCACTAATAGATTCATTTCTCCACTGCTTTCCCCCATAGATATATTCTCTTTTTGGGGTGGTTTTGAAGCTTTCTGTAAAGAGGTAGCTCTTATTTTTCTGAAAATTTAATCTAGATTCAACCATATGGCATGTTTTAACGAAAGTATTGAGGGAGGGACTGGAGAGATGACTAGGTGATTAAGAGCCCTTGTTGCTCTTGGCAAGGACTCAGATTCCATTCCCAGCACCCATATTGGGCATCCCATAATTGCCTGTAACCCCAGTTCTGAGGTATCTGCTGCAACTCTGCTACCCTCCATGGGCACCAGCATGCAAGTGGTATCCATACATACACATAGGCGCACACACACACACACACACACACACACACACACACACACATCCATATAACACAGAAATAAATCTTTAATATTACATGCAAGGGTGTGTCTAAATTTGTCCAATTCTTTAGGAAGCAGATAAGAGATATTTAAATCAGAAGCTCGTTTCCCCACTTGAACCTAACCTAGAGAAGGTCACAGCTAGCCAATCTATGGATGAATGAGACAGTGGACTGAGATCAGAATAACCATGAAACAAAGTCCAACCTAGATTCAATTGAATTCAATAGGCAGGTGAGACATAAATATTTATTTGTGCGTACTTACAATGGTTTCAGTAATTTGTGACACAGTGCTACTTTAGCAGTAGATAACACACATATGAAGACACAGTAAATACAGAGATGTTCTATTTGATACAATATTACAATATTTTAAGTACCGAGGCATAACATTTTAAAATAACAGATGTTACAGATAAATGATAGCAAATGAAATACTTTCTTATCCTCTTAGTAGCTATATCCTTGTGTGTTACAAGTGTCCTAAAGGGATAGGCAATGAGAGATACCTTTGGGAAATATCTTGATCTTGAGTGTAGGAGGATCCTATGGTCAATGGCATACAACAAAAATGAATTACCACTACCCTGATTTGATTATAGTATATAAACCAGTCTTAACAAACTGTACAGAGATGCTCATGTGAGCTTTGAGGAAATAAACTAGCACATTGAAAGAAGATCATGTGGCAAGAAACTCCAGGGAGACCCCAAAAGTTGAATGTGGATTCAAAGCAACAACCAGAAAGAAAATAAAAACAGTCCAACAATTACAAAAGGATGGTTTTGGCATGAAACATCAGTGAGTTGGGAGGTAAATCTTTTCCTAGTATAGCCTTCACATAAGAATGCAGCTAGAATCTAATCGACATGGGAAGTAGAAAAAGAAAAGAGCTCCTGAGTAATTTGGGAGCATGAGGATCATGGGAGAGGGCAGAAGGTGAGGGGGAAGGAAGGGAGAGGAACAGAGAAAAATACATAGCTCAATAAAAACAAAAATATTTAAATATGAATATTTTGAAAAGAAGGAATAAATCTTTATTTTGAAAAATAAAAGAGTGCTGCTAGACCCTGATCACATTCACTTTCCAGTCTTCCCAGGTCAACCCCCAACTCTTACAACCTCCTCCTCCAAAAAAGAAGGAAAAAAACAAGTCCAATTTGTGGTGCCCATATACTCACCAGAGTATGTAAAATTCACAAATAACCAATAAAAACATTATGTTGAAAAATGTTGTGATAAAGAAGATGAAGTGTAAGTGGAGTTTTTCATCAGGACCACCAGCGAGTTCCCAAATAATCACACAGAGACTTTTATTAATTATAAATGCTTTGCGAACAGCTTAGGCCTGCTGCTAACTTACAACTTAACCCATATTTCTTACCTAAGTTCTACCAAATGGCCCATAGCTTGTTACCTCATTTTCTATACATCCTGCTTCCTCTGCATTTGACTTGAGACTCCTCCGACTCCTCCCTTCTTCTTCCCAGTGTCCTCCTAGTATGGCTTTCCTGCCCAATCTTTGCCCGTCCAGCTGTAGACCAGTCAGCTCTTTATTAACCAACGAGAGTAATACATATTTACAGTGTACAAAGATTGTTCCACAACAATGAAGTGTAGGTCTTCACAGTTGATGGCTTTTGGTGTGGGTGTGGGTGGGGAAGGACTCAGTTTTCTTTAAGGCACTGGCTGCTGAGAGTTTGAATGCTCCAGTGAGTATATGGGCAACACAATTGGACTTGATGCTTGTTTTTTCCTTTCTTTTCTTTTTTTTGGGGGGGGGGGGTGGGCAGTGCAAAAGTTACAGGGTAGACCTGGAAGGAATGGAAAGCAAGGGAGATTAAGGTACATTGTTTGAAATTCCCAAATAGTTAATAAAAATAAGTTGTGGGGATAGAAAGAAGATAAATTACAAAATAAAAAAATGAAATTAAAAAAAGAATGAAACTGGACAATACCTAGATTACAACATGGAGAAAACCTGAGAAGACAACTCAGCTTAATCTTTTGCACCATGGAAACTGATAAAGAAAATGTACACTTGGATTGAACTACTAATCATGTAGTAATTTGTTGACAGCAGAGAAAGTTAATATATTGAAAAAGTAACTTAATCTTTTCTTTATAAAAAATGAGAGAAGATAGTCTCTGTGAGATTATTATGAGAAATGGATAAATTAATGTGAATCAAACACATAGAACATAGCCTACATCGTAAGAAGCTCTGAAATGTCTATTACAAATACTGCTATCATTTGGGTCAATCATCATTAAACTGATGTCAATAGTTGGTTTGATAGTACATTCATCCCTTCAGTCAGTGAATAACAATGTTTTAGGACCCCAGTTTGTAATTAGAATGCTGTCGGTTAATTAATCAACTTTCCCCTGCAAACATGGAAAAATTCCTATAAAGTCCTGAATGAGGAAATAGATTGAAATAGATGTTTTTTTTGAAAAACGCTTCCCCTTTTATGCAGTTCAAGTTACTCTAGAACTCATTCTGCAGTCCACACTGGCCTTGACCTCCCAGTTCTCCTTTCTTGGCCTTGCAGGTATTAGGATTACAGGTACAGGTATGCTGCTACATCCAGCTTAAACATGGAATGACAAAAGAGTCTTAAATGAAGAAATTGCCATGAAATCTCACAATAGAATTTAGCTGGGTAGTTAAAGTAAATAAATTGGAGCTACATATGTCAACAGTAATAATATTGAGAGAAATATTAAAGAAAGGGAAGCTATAAATTATCCAGATTAAAGCTACTTATTCAAAATCTCAAATTATGTGGTACTGTATTTATAAAGGCATACATATATTAAAAATATGAGGATGCACATATGATTCTGAATGGGGAAGGACAAAGGGTGGAGTGGGAGTAGATTGCAATAGGGCTCTGTTCTGTACAAGTACATCTCAATGTTGACATTAGCTAAGTATGGCTAGTAAGGATAGACATTTATGAAACTGTTTTGTACATTCTATGTGTTTTAAACACTCCTTTCAATGAGCCACTTCTGTCTACTGCTCTGTGCACAAAGTTACCTGCTTTCTAATGTCTGTCCAATCACCAAAATGTTGTGTGACCCAGATAGAGCAGACCATGTTACACTTCTCTAGGTTGTAGTTCTTTGTCAAGGGGAGCAGGAAGCAGAAAGCTGACAGACTGTTGAGCATGTTGCTTCAACTAACCAAGGTTCCATAATGCTTTATTCTTTACTTCCAGAAGGAGCTAAACAGAAAAACTCCTCATATCTACTCATTTTTTTTCCAGAATAACGTTTTCATTGAATCTTCAGGAATTTCACATCATGCACCCTGATCATACTCATGTCCCAGGCCTACCATGTCCATTCTTCTACCCTTATGACCTCCCTCATCAATAAATAAAAATTAAAAAATATA
>NC_022026.1:43793235-43797328 GCF_000317375.1 Microtus ochrogaster | reverse complement strand
GGATGGAGGGGGGAGGACCTTGGACTTTCCACAGGGCAGGGAACCCTGACTGCTCTCCGGACTGGAGAGAGAGGGGGAGGAGTAGGGGGAGGGGGAGAAAAATGGGAGGAGAGAGAGGGAAATGGGAGGCTGGGAGGAGGCAGAAATTTTTTTTCAATTAAAAAATATAAAATAAAATTTTAAAAAAGTCCAACTTGCATTGTGGTATAGGAGGTCCTTCTGTTTATGTGTTGCTTTCGTGGTGTGGGACAATTCTGTATTCTTTCAATTATGTTTTAAATAAATGCTGATTGGCCAGTGAAAGAAACACATAAACAGAAGGACCTCCTACACCAGCATTGTGTATATACTCACTGGAGCATGGTCAAACTCCAGAGAATTGATCCTTAAATAGAACTGAGTCCTTCCCCTCCCCATCCATTCCAGACGCCATCATTTGTGGAGAGCTACACTTCAGCATCCTTATCATGCCTTTTTTCAGTAACTTACTGTCTAGGATGTTGCTTTTTTGTGTGGAGGGATAGGGATAGGGATAGGGATAGGGATAGGGATAGGGATAGGGATGGGGATGGGGACGGGGACGGGGACGGGGACGGGGACGGGGACGGGGACGGGGACGGGGATAGGGATAGGGATAGGGATAGGGATAGGGATAGGGATAGGGATTGTCTCAGAAGCCTTCTATGTCCCTCCTTCTCAACTGTGCATCTATGGTCATTGATGTCATCTAAAAGGTAGCTTCCTTGCTCTTCACAGTCAACAGAAACACAGATCACATGGTGTAGGGGCACTTTAAATGTATTTTAATAAATAAAGGCTGTCTAAAGGTCTGAGAGTAAAACAGCCATAGAGACCAGATTATGGTAACACACACCTTTAATCCCAGTTGCCACCCTAGTTGCCATAGAAATCAGGTGGTGCATGCCTTTAATCCAGTGGTGCATGCCTTTGATCCCAGCCCTAGAGAGGAATATAAGACAGGGCAAGACAGCTCTCAGATACAGTCTCCTGAGATTCCAGGAGGCAGGATCACCATTTTCTTACTGAGGTTGAAGTAAGAGCCAGTGGCTGGCTATTTGCTCTTCAGATCTTCAGGTTGAACCTCAATTTCTGACCCTGAGTTTTTATTAATTGTGCTTTAACATGGTCTCTGGCAACAGCACAGACTACAAACAGGGCCCCAGACAAGGACCTCGGAGGCAGCCCTGACCATAGACATCAACATAGCCTCTGGTGGCAGGCCAGGCAGGCCAGGCAGGCCAGGCAGGCCACTCAATTCAATATGGTCCCTAGCAGCAGCATGGCCTGTGGGTATCTACATGGCTCCAGGCTGCAGCACAGACCACAGACAGCTACTAGATGATCCTAGGTGGTAACATGGGCCACAGATGTCAGTATGTCTCCCAGCCACATCAGAACCACAGACGCAGACGTGGTGCTCAGTGGCAGCATGGACTGTGGACCCCAAGTGGCTGCACTGGCCACTGACATCAGCCTGGTTCTCAGTAGTAGCATGGCTCACAGGCATCAACATAGTTTCAGGCCACAGCATAGAACACAGACGTCCCAATAGCCTTAGGTGGTAACACAGGCCATGAGCATCAACCCAGATGGTTGCATCAGGACCTTTGACCCACACATGACCCTGAGCATGGTTCCAGGGGCTTATAAGGGCCATTCACTTCAACATGGCCCCCTAAAAAATATATCTCAGACTTCATCATGACCTAAGGCATGGACTACACATACCAACATGGCCTCAGGTGGCATTGTGGATGGGCCACCATCATTGCCCAGATCCAGGGCTGAATCTGTCTGCATTAGCTACAGGCTGCTGCATACCACCCTGCCAACTTCACTGGGCAATGACACATTCCACTGTTGACCTCAGCCCTGTCTCACACTGTCACTGCTACTGTGGCTCCAGTTCTCCCCCTCTTCAGAGCACACATACCACCCTGGTTTTCCATCTTTTCTATCTCTCCATCACATTTTTGTTCATCATAGTGGTGCCTGCCTTGTGAGATGGAGCGGCCTGGCTGACTTCCACCACTGCCTTGTGAGGCAGGAACTCACGTATCTACTCTTAAAGGCATGTAGCATCGCTCAATCAAATATGCTAGCCACTTGTCATGTGTAACTTTTTAAATTCTGTTCCTCAGTTATACTAGCCATATTTCAAGTGCTCATATTTCAAGTCACTTAGATGTAGTAAGTGACCGCTGTGTTCATCAGGAAAAATAAGAAGAGATTTCCATCAGAATTGTCCAGTGGAATAGTGAGTTCCAGGACAACCAGGGTATACAGAGAAACCCTATCTTGAAAAACAGAACTAAAATTGCTTTGCTGTATTTTACAACTGCAAAGAATGCTTTAAAATCTCTGCCAACAGAGAAGAAGTGTGAGCCGTGCACAACGGAAAAGTATGAGCAGCAATGAGGCAGTCTGTGATGACAGCAGTGGCCTCTAGAAATGATTTACCACTGGAGACTCAGCCTCAGCCCTGCCAACATCAGGAAAAATGACCATCTGAACTTTGGGCCCGTAGACACAACTAAGAAAGAGAATTACAGACCAATCTACCTCATGAACATTGATGCAAAAATACTCAATAAAATACTAGCAAATACAAGAATACAACTAAAAAATCATCCACCGTGACCAAGTAAGCTTCATCCCAGAGATGCAGGAATGGTCCAACATACAAAAATGCATAAAATTCAACACCCCCATCATCATAAAGGTCTTGGAGAGAGCAGGGATACAAGGAACATACCTTAACATAATAAAGGCAATATACAGCAAACCAATGGCCAACATCAAACTAAATAGGAGACAAATTTAAAGCGATCCCACTAAAATCAGGAAGAAGTCAAGGCTGTCTACTCTTTCCATATCTATTCAATATAGTACTTGAAGTTCTAGCTAGAAAAATATGACAACCAAAAGAGATCAAGGGAAAACAAATTGAAAAAGAAGTCCAACTTTCACTATTTGATGATGATAGGATAGTATACTCAAGTGATGCCAAAAATTCCACAAGGGAATTCCTACAACTGATAAACACCTTCAGTAATGTAGCGGGATATAAAATTAACAAAAAAAAAACTAGTAGTCCTCCTATATACAGATAATAAATGAGATGAAAAAAAATCAGAGAAACATAACCCTTTATAATAGCTACAAATAGCATAAAATAACTTGGGACAACTCTAACCGAACAAGTGAAAGAACTGTATGACAAGAACTTCAAATCTTTGAAGAAAGAAATCAAAAGAGACGGCAGAAAATGAAAAGTTCTCCCACCTTCTAACATAGGTAGAATTTTTTAATGGGCAGCCTGTATATGGCAGTTCTGTTGAACTTGTCCATATTCAGTTTCATGGTCTAAGTTGATGAGGACGATTGACCAGGTCTCTTCTTCAAGATAGGTAGGATTAACATAGTAAAAATGGCAATCTTACCAAATGTGATCTACATATTCAATGCAACACCCATCACAATCCCAGCAAAATTCTTCGTAGACCTTGAAAGAATAATACTCAACTTCATATAAAAATCAAAAGACCCAGGATAGACAAAACAATCCTCTAAAATAAAGGAACCTGTAGAGGCATCACAATCCCTGACTTCAAACTCTACTATAGAGCTCCAGTAATGAAAACAGCCTAGTATTGTCATAAACACAGACAGGAGGGCCAATGGAATCTAATCAAAAACCCGAATATGAGCACACATACCTACGAACACTTCATTTTTGACAAAAACCCTAAAATTATATAATGGAAAAAAGAAAGCATCTTCAGCAAATGGTGCTGGCATAACTGGATGTTGACATGTAGAAGAATGCAAATAGATCCATATCTATCACCAGTAATACCACTCTTGGGCATATATTCAAAGGATGCTTAATCATCCCAGAAGGGCATTTGCTCAACTATGTTCACAGCAGTATTATTCGTAATAGCCAGAACCTGGAAACAACTTAAATGCCCCTCAAGTTAAGAATGGATAAGGAGCCGGGCGGTGGTGGCGCACGCCTTTAATCCCAGCACTCGGGAGGCAGAGGCAGGCGGATCTCTGTGAGTTCGAG
>NC_022026.1:43734370-43793135 GCF_000317375.1 Microtus ochrogaster | reverse complement strand
CCAGCCTGGTCTACAAGAGCTAGTTCCAGGACAGGCTCCAAAACCACAGAAAAACCCTGTCTCGAAAAACCACAAAAAAAGTAAATAAATTAAAAGAATGGAAAAGGAAAATATGGTACATTTACACAATGGAGCACTACTCAGCAGTTAAAAAAATGACATCTTGAAATTTGCAAGCAAATGGACATAACTAGAAAAAAAATACAGACACAGACACAGAAAGACAAATATAATACGTACTCACTCATAAGTAGCTTTTAGAAATAAAGCAAAGAATGACCAGCCTATAGTCCACAATCCCAGAGAACTTAGACAACAAAGAAGAACCTAAGAGGGAAATACATGGATCCACTTAGGAAGGAGAAAATGACAATTGGGAGCATGGGGGAAAGAGGCATAGGGTGGACTGTGAGAGGGGAGGAAGGAGAATTGGAAATAATATATAGCTCAAATAAAAACAACAAATTATAAAAAAATTGTCTAGTAGATAGAGCCATTTGAAGCTTCAAGGCATGATTTGATACTCTATTTTAGCATGTTTATCTCCTTTATAATCCATATTAGTAAGTCTAATAGATTGGGTTATTTATGAGAGTCAAAATTTCAAAGTATAATTTGAGTTCCTTTAATCTGGAAACAAACTTAGAAGAGTAGAAAAACTGAGAAGGATTAAATACAAGTTTATACCAAGCTGTAGATTATAAGATGCTATACTGAAAAGATTTTTTTCTCACTTTAATCTTTCCAAAATCTTTTCAGTTTCTCTCCCAGTTCTATTATCTATCAATTCCCAAGATAAACCAGGTTCTTATTATAGTCCTTCCTTCAAAACACACCTAAGACTTTGAAACTGGCAAACCTACCATAACAAAACACATGTTTGAATATGTCCACCCTAAAGTTGAAATTAATAACATCCTGTCCAGTCATTCATGTACCCATTCAACTTATTTTCGCATATTACCTACTCTGCTTGATGGCCTTCTAGGCATTTAAAACAAATGCAGGAAGAACCATGCAGAAAGTGAAGTACAGTGTCAGCATTTACACATAGATTAGAAAGTCAACTAAAAGGTAGGTATTCATATATTGTTTGTACTTTTAATATAGTCTAGTGGTTCTCAAAGTTAACTGTGTACCACAGTCTGAACTTCCTGAGTGGTTTGTTAGAAGACAGATCAATGGACCCCAGTGACTGAAGTGCCTCATTCAGTAGGCCTGGCCAGGGAGCCAATAATTTCTATTTCTAGCAAGCGTCCTGATTGTTAAGATGTGGCTGATCTTGCAACTCCATTTGGGGATCAGGGCTACATTAATTTCCCCAAAAGTATGTGGTTTGGGAATTACTACTTTCATTTTTAAGATATTAAAATGGTTTTTTCAGAGATTAAAAAACATACAAGCTGTTCTATATGTTAGGAGGAAAAAAATCAAAGTGGATTTTGAATCTCCTCGTGACATACCAGTGCCCCCTTCATTTCATCTCGGTGACCTCACAAACTGATCAGAACTGAGTTGGTAGAAAATAAATAACAGATAGAATACAACCCCAAAGTGTCCTTTACCTCATGTCCTTCTGCTTTATCTTCATATAAGAAGTGTGACTTTTGAGAGCCGATCACTAGTTGATTGTGAAACACATGAGTTCCTCAGCCAGATATCATTGTCATTTCTGCATCACATCACAAAAGAAACAATGAAGCTAAATTTTGGCTTCTGATTTTTTTGTCTGCAATCTTTGTTGATTTCATCTAACCTAATACTGCATTATCAGAGAAATTAGACTCTGAAAAGGATGGGCAGCCTTCAAAAAGTCGGTTTATTCTGCTAGCTGCTAGAAAGTCAGTGGTTCTAGCTTACCACATAAACCCACTTGAGAGTCATGGGACTGAGAGTTAAGCAGAATAATGGAATTTAGTGATCTGGTCTTTTCAAAAAATTTTAAAAGTAGTTATTCTTAACCAGTACTCTCATTTGAGACATTTGGTTAGTATTTGCAGACCTTTTTGATTATTGCAACTCAAGGTAGGAATATTCCTGGCATCTCCTGAGTAGAGATCAAAGCCCACCCTTCCTTCCTTCCTTCCTTCCTTCCTTCCTTCCTTCCTTCCTTCCTTCCTTCCTTCCTTCTTTGAAATGGAAATGTGTCAACTCACAGATGAGGATTTTAAGCTGAGGACTCAGTAGTGGAGAGTTTACTTGCCATATGCAAAGTTCTGGGTTCAATCCTCAGTGCTGGAGAAAAATAAACAAACCACAAAACCATGATATTAAAACAACAGCAGCAGCTCTGAATGTGGGGAAGTTATTCTATTTATGAGTATTAGTTAATCAGTACAAAACTCAGGTCCATAGACCATGTTAGCTCAGTAGTAAAGTATTTGCCCTAACATGTCATATGCCCTGGGTTCAATCTCCAGGATATGCTTTTATCCTAACATTTTTTAGTTGATGATGATGATGATGATGATGATGATGATGATGAGGAGGAGGAGGAGGAGGAGGAGGAGAAGGAGGAGGACATCACTATTATTATTATTGGATGTTGAGATGGCTCAACAGCTAAAAATGTGCTAATCACACATTCCTGGCAGCCTGACTCAAACTCCAGAATCCATGTAAAGAAAAAAGCTATATGCTGTGGTGCTCATTAATCCCAGCACCCCTGTCCTGAAATGGGAGGAAGAGACAGGAGAATTTTTCAGTTGCAAACTACCTAGTCTGGAGTAAATTGGGCAACGGCAGAAACAAGAGATACTCCACCTTTACAAGGTGGAAGGCAAGAATCAACTCCTAAAAGTCACCCTCTGACCTCCATATATATGTTGTACCACCTGCTTGCACAGATATATGTTCTGTCCACATGTTCATATACACATATAAGCACACTTTTTTTAAATCTCAGACTCAAAAGTTAAGGAAATATTTTGAAAATGTATATAGACATATATGTAAAAGTTTGAATTAAATTCAATTTGTAAGGTATTGCAAACAGCTATCTGTTCTTGGAAATGTAGAAACATAAAATATCACAATACTTGTCTACACAGAAGATCATTTAAGATAGTGCCTGCCATCAATGTTGAAATCTACTGTCATAAGAAGAATAAGGCATCATTCTTTAATCAAGAACAATTGCACTTCTCTCATAAGCCGTAAGTAAAACTAAACATCAGTTAGAGCCTTGACATTCAAGATCAGATTGAATGAGGCTAACAGGGCACAGTTAAGTTTAACCACAAGTAGAAAATTCAGAGCCTCAAATTCTGGTACCATTCCATTTCCACCATTTACCATCTAGAACAAAGGGGAAACTCCCTGTACCTTTTTGTTTTGAACTTTGTCTTCACTGACTTTAAAATAAGAAAAATAATTTCCACATATTAATCTGTTACGTACTTCAAACAAAATCATATGAAAGGATATTTTAAGCTGTGACTTTATCTTTGGCAGCCATTCATTCACACTTGTGTTCTTTAATTAACTCATTTACCTACCAGTAATCACTGACGCACTATCTAGCACTCATTATAAATATAATGAAAAGGTCACTAATGATTAATCCTCTAATTGTTTCCTATTGAGCTTGATTTGTCAAGGGTCAAAACTTGAATCCATGAGTTTTCCCTTATTAAGGCCAATTCTTTACCCAAACCGACCATATGTCAGACCTTCAAAAAAATTTCAGTTTTCTGAAAAGATGGATTTCTCCAAAGCTGAGCTTACTGAGCACTCAAATTGCAGCAAAATTCAAGTCATTTTTCTCTACACAATTTTTTCTTCCAAGATATTACTCATCCATACCCAACACAATCTAAATTTATCTAGCTCTCTGGGCTAAGCCATCTGTTGCATGTAAACATCAAGGATGTATGCATCTAGTTAATTATGGTTCTCAAAAGAAATATGACAACTAGGGGACATTAAGTGTTAGGTGTTGATGCTGACATTACAGTGGAAAAGGAAAGTATCCTAGTGTCAGATAGATATATAATAAGCTCAGCAATAAACACAGAAAATGTGACAATAGAAAAATAAATAGGTCTTATGGAAGGAAGCATGCACATGAACTCAGGTAAAAAAAAAAAAAAACAACACATCAAAAAACCCACTTTTTAATAAAGAACCATCCATTTAATAGGAAAAAATTACTCTAAAGTTATTCACTAAAAATATATGAAGCAAAACATAAGTCTCCAAAATACCATGCTCATACATACAAAGCTTACTTTCAAGATTCTTTCAGGCAAAATGTCCATAGTGCAAGCATGTGTATGGGTAAATCTCCAAAAAGGAACAATCCAATAAAATGTGTTTTATAGCACTTGTTCTTTCATCAAGCATTAATTCAATATGAAACATTTGTTAGCCTAAACTATTATAACTATAAAGAAATCACCATCTTACCAAATAATGTTTTTAATTTTCTTTGTCTTTCCTACAATAAAAAGTAAGAACTCGGGAGCTCTGTTCATTGCTCTAATGTGGGTCTCTGTCTCTATCTCCATCGATCACCAGATGAAGGTTCTATGGTGATATGCAAGATATTTCTTAGCGTGGCTATAGGATCAGGCCATTTCAGGCTCTCTCTCCTCAGCTGCCCAAGGACCTAGTTGGGTACATCTCTCTGGACCCCTGGGCACCCCTCTAGAGTCAAGGCTCTTGCCAACCCTAAAATGGCTCCCTTAATTAAGATATATACTTCCCTGCTCCCATATCCATCCTTCCATTATCCCAAACATCCCATTCCCCCAAGCTCTCCCCATCCTCCCCTTCTCGCTTGTCTCTTCCCATCTCCCCTTTCCCCCATCCCAGGGAGCCTAGCCGGTTTGGATGCTCACCTTCCTAGACCTGGATGGAGGGGGGAGGACCTTGGACTGCTGACAGGGCAGGGAACCCTGACCGCTCTTTGGAATGGAGAGGGAGAGGGAGGGAAGTGGGGAGAGGGGAGTGGGGGGAGGGGGAGGAAAAAGGAAGGTGGGGAGGAGGCGGAAATTTTTAATAAAAAAGTTTTAATAAAAAAAGAAAGAAAGTAAGAACTATTCTCAACACTGCCCTAGAAGAGGAATATTAATGCAACTTGAATAACCTTTCACTCACATCTCTTCATGAATTTAAGTACAATAATAAGATGAGTATGCGGCATTGATCGACACTAAGTCTTAGTAGAAATGATGGCTCCTGATATCAAAAAGTGTTAGGAAATATTTGTTTTAGATAGGTTTTATTGTTGTGAAGAGATAACACGACCAGATTTGAGCTTATATGACCTCAAGGCCTACCTCCACAGTGACACACTACCTCCAACAAGACCACACTTGCTCTAACAAGGCACACATCTTACTAGTGCTGCTCCCTATAGGTCAAGCATTCAAACATATGAGTCTATGGGGACCATATCTATTCAAACCACCACAATATTACATGTGCCTCAGAATACTAAAGTCTGATTAAAGTCATGTTCTCAAAACCCTAACACTGAAATCAAAGAAACTCAATCTGTATTTTCATCAAAGCTTAATCTGAAGAAATTGCATAGCTAAAATTTATGCATCACATGAAGATTATAAACTCACAGAACATAATGAAGTATTTGTTTATGTATATAAGATACAAAGAAACTTAAAGTCAATACACAGTTGTAAATAGTTATATATGTATGTGTATATATGTGTACATGTGTGTATTTCTGTTTCAATACATAATACTTTCTGATTTACCAGTAGCATTCCAAAGCCTTGTCTGAATAGAGAATTCACTCAGATTTTACTCTTCTTTCAGCTATAGGAATATTTGAAAGGACTTCCAGATCATGCTTGAGTCTTCTCTAACTCGCGGACAATTCCGTACGTGTTTGGAAGGTCTACCTTCTCTATTTTCAATACCTCTATTCCTCTATAATAAAATCCACACATATGTATATATTACTTAATTTAATTTTATTACAAATGCTCCCAAGAAATTCTAAAGGCATGATCAAATTCAGTTGGAATATTTTTCTAAGCTAAACAATAGTTATTATTCTATATTTCTTTTTCTCTGGGACACCATGAATTATGAAAGTTATAATTAAATGATATCAAACAAATAGTGGCTTTTGGGGGAGAAAACAGTAGACCATCACATAGATAATAACTGGTTATTTCAGAACTATTGCAATATGAGGATAACATATATGTTTGGTTGAGACAATGTCCTACTTCATCTATTTTATGAATATGAATTTTAAGATTTTTAGATTTGTGAAAGAAAGGAAAAGCTGCCTAGATTTATAAACATTAAAACTGTGGTGCTAGTGAGATGGATCAGTGGATAAGAACACTTTACTGCTCTTGAAAAGGACCCAGGTTTGGGTCCCAGTACCAAAGTCTGTACCTTCAGTTCAAAGGTATCTAATGTCCTTTTCTGGCTCAAGTGAGCACCAGATAGATACACATGAGGTATACACACATACATGCAAACAAACACTCATAGATATAAAATAAAATAAATAATTTTACATGAAAATGTGTCATATAACAATCATGAAGACAGTACATATTTTGGGTCTAAATGTACAGATATATAATGATAGGCCAAATGATGATCAGAAATGTTTTTAAGAATCCACATATTTGCTTTTCTTTCCTCAAATTTAGTTTTCATGATAATTTGTACAGTGCAATTTATTTGGCAGTAGGTAGAATAGTCTCTATAAAGTCAACAAACCGCACTTACTACGTGTGACTTCTATATCTAATTATACACAATGCATTTCACTTTCATTTGTTCTAATGGTTTATGAATAATTAGACAGCCACGCCTACCATACTTATTGATGGAGCAAGGCAGATTAGAGTCCACTTTGAAATTCATGAGGTTACCCTTGGATTGACAGATTTGATTTAGAAATCTAAGATCAAAGTATATGATATGCCTGTATGAAGATATTCATGATTTTATATCTTCATCTTTAAAAAAAATGTATGAATAGTGATGAGGAGATATGGAGGGCTTCTGCAGAATAGAATGATAAATAACTTCATATCTACAAACCTATTAAATAGCTTAGACACTTCAATAAACTGTTTTGAACAACTTCCTTAAGGGAAAGAATAATTATACTTTCAAGCAGTGATAATAGCGTTAACGATCTCTTCCTTTGGAGAAGCTGATTTTTTTCTAGAAGACCAGCCAATGAATGTTTTTAACCACTAGGCCATTACACCAGCCTGAGGAGGGAGAAGGAAGGGCAAGAAGAGAAAGGGTGATAGAGAATACGATGTGCTACATGTACAACAAGATTTTGCTGTTGTTTTGTTTTGTTTTGTTTTGTTTTTTGAGGTAGAATCTTTTTGTGTGCCTGGCCCTTCCTGACCTAGATTTTACTCAGCTCTTCCTCCTAAGTGCTAGGTTTGAGGGTGTGTGCCACCATGTAGCACAACTAACACAAACTCAGAGACAGAATTTGGGTTTCAACCTGAAGGTCAGAAAAACAATCAGCCACTGACTCTTACCTCTACCTCAGTCTGAAATGGTGATGCTGCCTCCAGGAATCTCAGAATGAGACTGTGTCTGAGAGATGTCTCCTCCCATTTTATTCTTCTCTAAGTGCTGGGATTAAAGGCATGCTCTGCCTGTTTTTTTTTTTTATGGCAAACTAGTATGACTACTGGGATAAAAGGTGTGTGTCACCACTGCCTAGTCTGTAAGGCTGTTTTACTCTCTGAACTTCAGGCAAGCTTTAATTTATAAAAATTATAAAAATTCAAATGAAATATCACTATACCACCACTCACATCTGGCAACCAACTTTTAAATAATATGAGACTAAAAGTTAGAGAGAGGGATTTCATATCTGTTTACTTATAGCATACCCAGCTAAATATAGCATGAATATTTCTGAATGAAACAAAAGAGGAAAGGAGGGGAAACCTCATAGTCAAATGTAGTGCAAGACACAATTCAGTTACCTATTAATAACTTAAACTTGTGTGTGTGTATCCATGCCATAAATGTCACTCTCTATCCTCTGAACAGGTTATTATTATTATATGCTTTAGCTGAGCTAAACTTTTGAAATGCAGGATTATAACTAGCTATGATCAGTTTTATGTGGAGTAATGACAACATATATAAATGAGTTACCAATGAGACCTTAAACAGATTAACACAAACTTAATAGATAAAAAATATTAATTAAGTATCAGTAGTTACACATGCACCTTTGTTTTCTCTTTGATTTTTATATATGACACACAGAAACCCTGACTTGTCTCCAAGTAGTAAATTTTTCCTTTTCCACAAGAACCTACATAAATCATTATTTATTAGACATACTTTTATTTATTGGTGTCAAAAATGCATATTTACAGCATAACGTTGGGGACAATATTGCTGGCACTTTTATCAAAGTTATTTCTACTCCTCAGATTTCATCACAAGTAAAATATATTAAAATTTCCACATGGTGTATGTACATAGAAACAAGAGTTATTTAGCCATGGTGATTTATACAATTCACTAGGCCCACACACCCTATTTCAAGGGGTTCATAACCTAGAATCCATAGAGTAAGAAACTCGTGGATAAAAAAATATCAAGGCATCTGTGGACATGGTGACACCTAATGATATACAATCTATTTTATGCTTATAAAAGCATTATTCAGAGAAAGGAGCCACAGTTTTCAACAGACTGTTAAGGAAATCTCCCAATTTAAAGAAAAGTTAATTAAATCAGTCTTATTGTATAAGTAATATCACAATCGTATGTTTCATAAACATTTAACTGTATTCCCTCAGATAATTCTAATTCAATTCAATAAATAATAAGCTCAACAATTAATAACCATGAACTTTGTTTATTGCCTTGTTCTGAGTAGTCAAACTATCATTTTATTCTTGCCCACAAAGTGTTTTCCTTCTGTCTTAAGACGATTTTAGGGTTAGGGAGATGGCTGTAGTCAGAGGCTTAGTTTGTTCCTGGCTGCTCAAAACCGAAATAACCACACAGAAACTATATTATGTGCAATACTGTTTGGTCAATAGCTTAAGCGTATTGCTAGCTAGCTCTTATATCCTAAACTAACCCATCTCCATTAATCTGTGCATCAACACGAGGTCGTGGTCTACTGGCAAAGTTTCGGCAGGCTCAAGCAGAGGCCTCTGTCTCCTCTGGTGGCTACATGGCTTCTCTGACTCTGCCTACTTTCTCCCAGCATTCAGTTTAGTTTTCCTGCCTAGCTCTACTCTGCCCTCTCACAGGCCAAAGCAGCTTCTTTATTCATTAACCAATAAAAACAACACATATACAGAAAGACTTCCCACACCAGATGACTTAATGGGAAAGAATCTTCACCGTACAAGCATGAGAAACTGAATTTGAATTCCTAGCATTCATCTAAAAAACTGGGAGAAGCTGAATATGTGCCTGTAGCCAGAGCAGTGGAGTGAAGGGTAGACAGACACAGAAAGATCACTTGCTGGCTGCTAGCCTAGACCCAGAACCAGTAAGAGACTGTGTATCAATAACAACTTTATTGGTAACACATACCCATGAGGCAATGGTGGTATGCATGTCGTTAGAGTAGCCAATCACTTTCAGATTGGATTTAAGTCCTGATGCTCATGATGAAGACCATATCTGGCTAGCAGTAGTTCACACAGAAGCCAGAAGAGGGCATCATGTCCCCGTGAAATAGAGTCACAGATGGTTGTGAGTCCCCATATGAGTACTGGGAATAGAGCCTGTTCCTCTGGAAGACTGCTGCTGAACCATCTCCCCAAGCACATAAATAAATAGACAGACAGACAGAGAGACAGATGGAGAGACAGGCAGGTGGGCAGGCAGATGACAGATAGATAGATAGATAGATAGATAGATAGATAGATAGATAGATAGATAGATAGATAGATAGATAGATAGACAGACCCTAAGGAAGAATCTACTAATAATAATAATGGACTTAAACCAATTTTTAGTGACTTGACATACCCAAAGATCTTTTAAGCCTCATCAGAGAAACTTCTCCATGCAATAGATGATGATCAACACAGAGATTACAGAATGTTCATTCCTAAGTAGAATTAATATACCACAATGCCCCCTGCAAAGGTTCAGGTATCATTGCAAAAAGACGTGAGAGAAAGAGTTTAAGAGCCAGAGATGGTAAATGACTACAAGCAAACCTTGTCTTCTGGACACAGCATGTCAGCTGCACATATGAACTCGGAACAGCTATGACACCATATACAAGACATGTTCAAGTCTAAATCAAATCAAATCTCAGACTGACTGAAGAGGCAATTTTGGCATGGGGTTTTACTTCTAGCTGGGTAACCATCCGCAATTCTTAGCTGCTGAGAGTGGAAGATCAACTTTCTCTAAAAGTGTAGACCATGATAGGTTGACGATGCTAAAGTGAAAGGGCCACACCTCCCAAAATACATTGGTAGCACAAATTGACCTTGATTAGGACATGGGGGGGGGACGAAAGGATACAAAGTTTGGTGGAAAGGGAAAAAGTAGTAGATTTGAGAAGAGTTGGGGGATGGAAGGTGAATATGATCAAAATACACTTTATGAATTTTTCAAAGAGTTAATTTTCTTTAAAGTGAGACCTTGTATCAAAATAACAACTCAGAAAGTGATAGAGGAGAACACCAGATGTCCCCTTCTGGCCTCATGTACATACCCAAATGCATGCCCTCATGTACATAGATTATATACATCTGTAGCATAACGTATACCACACAAATATGCACAAAACGTTTTTATGTTTATTAGAATATATTAACTATACATGATTTCATTGTGATTTTAATACACATAGTATGTGTTCATGATTAAATATGATAGCTACATTAAGTATCTAAAAAGAATGCTCTGAGACAATTCTTTACTATATAGCCATAGCTGGCCTGGAATATACAGAGATCTGCTTTTCCCTGATTCTCCAGTGCTGGGATTAATGGATTGCACACCCAGTAAACTAAAAAGAAATTTGTATAGAAAATTTAAATCTTGAAATCAGTTATCTTATTTATATTTCTTCCTTAGATTTAAAGAAAAATGTTCTTTAATGGAATGGAGAAAATAATTGGCTAGAGACCAGATTTGTGCATATGTATTCCTAATGGGAAATTCATTATCATATCAGCTGTTGATAGAACAGCACTTGTAGCTTTTCCTGTGTGTATCAGAGTTTTGTGCAACTAGACAACATTTGATTTTATCTGAATTAAGAGCATTAGTATTCCTTAAAATGGATAGCAAAAAGTTATGATGAGATGGTAGAGAGTGTAATAGATGTGTGAATTTGGAAACCCACAATTTTTATAAATTCTTAACCACTCTAACATGAACTTTAAGATTTAGAATCATTTATTGTAATCATGGTTTTGAAATAAACCATAAATTTTCAACTAATGTGTATAATAAAAATATATGTATATACCCAAGTATGTATAATGTGTTCTTTTAATCAAATATCACATATTGACTCTAATACTTGAGTAAACGTATGTTTACTGAATAAATGAATTGAATATCAACTTTCTCCCACCACTAAGCACTAGAGACTGTTGAGATTTATTTTGGGGATAAACCAACTAAACCTCTCAGGATTCAACAGGATCACTATAGCAGGCAAAAACTGGCTAATTGGGTCTGAGGGTAAACAAATTAGCTCACATAATTCTTTTTAATCATGACTCATTTATTCCTCCAATGCCCTCTCCAATTCTCTCTTGGTGTTCCTTGCTGTTCTCTCACCATTTCTCGTTGTTCTACCCATCCCACATGGTTTCCCAGTTATATATCCACACAGTTAACAAGCATGCATTTCACAGAATCACAAAAACCAGTTCACCTGGCATGGAAGCACCTTGGGTCTCAGAGGGGGCATGGCTGTGAAGCTCCCCGGCAGGTATCGGGAGGATTAATCAAGAATCAATACAAAATTCTAAGAAGTTTTCATGCACTAACTACATTTCTTAAGCATAACAGTTTATGATTAATAATTGTAGACAAACACAGCAACGCTGTTGCACTTCCCCGCTGGCTGGGAACACAGCATCGGTAACCATAGCACCCCTCCCCACCACACTCACCCCCACCCCTACACTCCCCACCCCACCCTCAGCTTGGGAGGAAAGCAAAGCGCTTGATTTGCATCAGTATCTTATTGGCTGAATTAAAGGAAATCTCTTTGGAGACTGCTTTTAACTCAAGAAGGATGCCTGCCAACACCTGGGTGAGAAGGAATTATTTTCTCTGAGGCTGAATCAGCAACTCAAGCTCCTTTCCTGTATCTCTAGGGGTAAAGGCATAGACAGTTCATTTCCTAAGCTATAATCTTATGTTAATTGAAACAAAGGTGAAGATAAATACGAAGTATTGATAGCTTGTTGAGTTAGAGCAAAAGGCTGGTAGATTACACCTTTCTGAGTCGCTGCTAAGCAGACATACTGTCTCTCTGCTCAATACAGCCTGCTTAGGACTCCTTTATTGTCAATGAGTCCTGTCAATAAGAACAGTTGAGGCGGACTAGCTGTATGTAGATTTGACTATGGGAACAAAGATTTGACTGAGTGAATACTTTCAAGCCAAGGCTTCATAGTGTGGGGAAAGGTATACAGCTGCCCGTATGGAAAAAGTCAGGTTATCTCAATGAATGATTTATACACTACTGGGATATTATGGAAAGGAGGAACGCCATGATTTTACAAGAATTTTAACAGAATTGACCATGACTATCCAAAAGACAAGTGTACCCAGAGCTCCGCCATCAGGTTCTCCATATGGAGTGTAATATACACTTCCTATGAAGCTGTCAATTAGTTTGTCAGCTGTACTTCTGCTGTATAGCCTTGTGGGCTCCAACAAGAGAGAATATGAAATAATTGCAAAGTAATTCTTAACTTTTTAACCAACTCAGTTGCCACACAAGAAAAATACACAGTCAAATACAATCCAAGTTTTAAGATGAATACGTCAGGATGCACCAAGTTCGACTGGAGCTCAAAGAATAAAAAGATCACTGTGGATTAAGATGCCTGGGGAAAGATTTAGTGAGAGAAAACATTTTCAGTGAGCCCTTGAGGATGGTTAGAAATGCATTAGCAGCCAGGGTGAATAAAAAGTTGGGAGAGATAAGAATGGAATAAAAAGGAGATCTTATTTAAATTTATAAAACGAGGCCCACAATATAAGCAAATTTCATTATGATTTCCTCATAGATTGCAAAGAAGTGATTCTGACAGTCAATGGATAGGGAATTTCAAGCCTACTGTGAATTTGCTACTTACATTATGTGTTTATGAACAGGATAATAGTTTTTCAAATACTTCAAATGAGATATGAGTGCTGAAGTAAAATAACTAAATAATTTAAAAATTGAGGCTAAGGACTTGCATAAGCCAGTATGTGCCTACTGTGCAAGCATGAGAACGTGACTTCCAACCTCCAATACATCTGTAAAAATGAGGCATGGCAACATGCATTTATAAGCCTCTCACTGGCAAGGGATGGACACAGGAGGAAACAGTTGGCTCTCATTGGCCAACCCAGCCTAGCCAAATTGATTAGCATCAGATTCAGTGAGAAACCCTGTCTCAGAAAATGGGGTGAAGAATGATTAATGAAGATACCCAATGCCAACCACTGGCCTCTACGTACATGTGTACACATGCACACACAAATACATAATATACATATGTTACCCCAAAATTACTATTACAAAGTAATATTATTGGTTTTATTAATGGCTTATTTATTAAAGAATTATTCTTAAAGACTACACTATAACTCTGAAAATGCCTATGTATCAATGCAGAGGGATTGTACAACCTGCTTCTATGGAAGAACAAAAAGCCAGAAGTAGGCAGAATATAGGTTACAAGGATAAAGAAATACGCCATGGGCATTGTGAAAACGTCTGGATATCTTAAACAATGATCCAGGAATTACAGCAAACATTAGTTCGGAATGGAGGTGGAAGGACACAAAGATAGCAGTCCAGGTGCTAGACAGTAAACCAACCATCTAATGCAACTCATCCTTTTTGAAGAGTATGGCATGAGGAAATGCCACCGGAGAGAGTATGCAAATGCTAATGCAGGCAAGATAAGTAATATATGCAAAAATGTATTTATTAATTTTCTAAATATTCCCTCAGTATAGGTGCAGAGCAGCAACCAAGACAGTGTACTTGCCTATGTAAGGCTTACGTACTAGTCCCTCAGCTGCCACAGTTTAAAGTAAATTTATATTCTACTCCAACTGAGCTGCAGTGAAGCATGGACAATGGCATCTTTTCAGAGGTCCTTTGGTGACTCCAGTGTTCAACGGGGCTAAGACCCACTGCACCCAGATTAGTCAATTAGACTGTGTTGTTCTGCTACTAGACAAAAACAACTCTCACTTTTCAGAGATCTACATTCAGATGCATTTGTTTCTCACTCAAATTATATATCCAGAAAAGAAATAGAAGGATGGCCTGTTCATAAGGCTATGCTGAGGAAGAACCTGTCACTACAGATGTTCCCAGTCACTATTCAAGATGAAAAGTGTGTCCTGGAGGTTTGCACAATAGGGAAAATGCTTTGATATAAAAGGGACATATATATCTTAAAGGCCCCAAACTACTAAAATATAGCCAAATGTTATCATCTTATTCTAAGGAATTGAGGAAAGGACCACTTATCATGTTACATAAATCAATGAAAGCCGTAAATGGTCATCAGTTAGCGTTTAAAGGTAACCATTTAAAAAGAGGCTCTGTTGAAGAGAATGACAATCACTGTTTGCTACCATTAAAGGCAGCCATTTTTATAGCATTAAGACTAAGCATAGGGATCAGAATTACACTAATCAACACTAAAGTAACCACTGTTGACCGATGTGTTGATCAACATTAAAATAACTATTGCCAATCAGTATTAAGGATAAGCATTACCTTGACTTTCAGAATTAGCATGTTCATTTGTGACTAAAATTAAGGATTGCAACTCAACATAACTACATTGGGACTATTCTTCAGTTGAAAGGACACACTTTTGGATTTGGGGTACCTATGCATTCCATTCTATCCATCAACCTTTTCACCTTTGTTGTATTTCACAAATGGTCCTGGCTAGGCCTATAATCCAGAAGTGAGAGGAAATTCTTACATTCACATGCTATCATGAGTTCAATTCCATTGAAGTATGCACATAAATTACTTTTAAATTGTCTCTTTTCTTTGTTGAGGACAGTAACTATGGCTTACCGAATTCTCAGTGTCTGGCAGGCATTCAGGCATTTACAGAATAAACCTAAAATAGCACAATTCCTAAAATGAGGTCCAAGATAATAGAGTAATCTCTAGCAGTCAGACTTTAAGCTATTCCCCAGTTCCCTCAAATTATTGCCTCCACAAGTTAAGTTTCTTTGCCCTGCAACGATGTATTTCAGAATCCATCTGGATGAACTGTCGCCACGTGATTCTCTCCATTTAGCAAGCGCTAGACAAAGTGATACTTCAGTCAGCATTGAACGAAGCTTCTGCTGTCAACAGTAGAAGCCTCAGATTACCATAAGATACAGTCTTGAAAACCTGTTCATCATAAATGTTAGTGATTCACCACCTTGCCTGGGTAGACAATCTTTTCTTACACATTGCACAGAAAACACCTGGAAATGCATTATGGTAAATTCACAGTATTTTCAGATTCTGCCTCTTTGTTGTGTTCTCTCTCCCTCTCTCTCCTGCATTTCCCACTTTCTCTTCTCTCCCTCTCCCTCCCACTATGTGTGTCTTTACACCTCTGTCCTTGGACCTGTGCACGTGTGTTTCTTTGATTCACTCATCATCATCGTCCCTCGTACTCCCCATCTCTATGTGTGTCTTTCTACAACCCTACCTCTCAAAGACCACTCTAAAAATGAATCTTTCATCTCTACCTAGACAAATGAAAGTCAGGAAATTGCTCTCAATGGAACAAAACTCAATTCATAACCAGTAAACAGCAGCTGCTGAGGCTTGATAACAACCCTCTCCCTCTGCATATTGAAATATTCATGCAATGCTATGTTGATTTCAGAGTATGGTCAACTAAGAATAAGGGTAAGAATTATACTGGCTGGCGTTAAAGGCAACCACAGTCAACCAGTGTGAGAAAGATAAGTAATATGTTGATGAATATTAAACTAACCATTGTGAGCCAAGATTATGAATAAACATTACATTGATGCCGATTAGGATGGTCATTTGTGACCAGTATCAATAGATGTAGAGATACGGGTTGAAGATGAGGTTAGGGGAGGAAAATAACATCCTCTAAAACTGAAAAAAAATAACCAGAAATGGTTAAAGAGGCTACCAGGGGGCTCTGGGTGGGATGCTGACATGTTCATTAAAACACTGTTAACCATTTCTGTATCACGTCTCCCAGGTTCCTGTCCACTCTTTCATCATAACAGTATATGCCTTACATTTTTGACATGGTTATGGTCCAGTGTGCCTTGAGGTAGGTTTCTCTAGGCTGTGGGTAGTGAATAAGTAACTGGCAGGGGTATGTGAAAAACAAAGCTGCCTTTACCTCTAGTGAGGAAACTCTGAGTTCCAATTGACATGGCAGAATTACTCTGCAGAATCAGGTTGATGATGGGGCTTGACTAGACGTTCTTTCTTGTCCTGCTTCCCACTCCCATTTGTTGGTTTGCCCAAAACACAAAATTGGACAGAGCTCAAGTGAGTCACTTCTCTAAATTATCTCTGAACTCTTCTGCCAGAGATTGATTATTAAGATGCCCTGTGCCATTTCTTTTTGTTTCACTTTTATCTTTAACCACAGATTGACAAGTTATGACGATGCATATTTATAACGTACAAAATGATTTTGAATTTATAATAAAATGGGGAATGAGTAAATCAAAATAATTGGCATTATCTGTCACCTTAAATACCTGTCACTTTGTAGTGACAACATTTGAAATTGTTCCTCTTTGCACTCTGTTTCCTTTTCAGACTCGCTCAAGTGGGATTCTTTTATCTGGAGCCAAGAGACCTGACTAATTCAATAATTGAAGCCTACAGTTCAATGAAATAGAACGTCACCTAAAATGATAATTTTATGGACCATGTTGATATAAGCAGAACAGTTGTGAGCTTAACTAGATGAATAGTTTTTATTGACTGGCTTCTTGCTTTTGACAGACAACTTCATGAATAAACAAATTAATTTGTACATCTAGATAGTCATATTTACCATTTAACAGCCTTCGAGACAGCACACTACAGAAGAATTGACTCTGTTGATCTACATACTTTTACAGAAACTAGTTTACCAATGCTAATTACAAGAAACATTTTGACAGTTACCATCTGGAGTGAGGCTTAAGTGAATATAAGCTGCTAAAAATGAGTTTAATATTTTTAAGAAAACCAGTTTATTGAGCAGATTATAGAAATACCTCTACAACTATTCAGCAGGTACTTTGATAATTTACTCAAACTTTTCTAATATTCCCCCTCCCTATTTGAAAGGATAAAGTGCAAACACTAAAGGCCTAACCTAAATGACTTACAGATTTGGGACTAATTAGTATCTGATCAAAGTTATTCCACCATAACCATGATTTAAAGCCAAAGCAGAAATGAGGCCCTGGCAAGAAAGTCCATAATTACTATGACAAATAAACAGCATCTCAGTGCCAAATTAAAAATGTAAATGTGGTATATTTTCTGTGAGAGGAAGTTCCAGAAGATTCCCTTTTACTTATAGAAATAATCTGCAGGGGAGTTATTAAATACTAAATTTCATATTAGAAAAAATACTTTGGGGCAGGTTTTGTGTCTAATGGTTAATGAATAATCTGATACAAGGCTAAATGAGTTCACAAATTCAAGCTACACTATTACTTTCTACCAGCTTACACAAACTCTACTTTCTGTACAATTTACAATGGAATATGTGGGAGTGTGGTCATCTCTCTATAACTGATAGGGAAATAATTCTCCTAGTGAAGCATACATAAGATAGTATGCCAAGGCTTAGTATCTGATTTACTTGCAAATGAAATTCCTTCATAAAAGACTTCTCCCATTTCATATATTTTTTTCCACAGGGAAAATACTCATAAGTGTTGATCCATATCTCTGTTCAGATGGTAGTATTTCAACCCACACAATCTTTCATTCCTTCAATCAATATTTGCTATATGATCTTCTGTCAAGACTTAGGGCATCTTGATTGTAACAAAAGGGGATAATAAATGAATCAGAAGACACCAAGAAGAATGCTTGATACATGGTTAACATTTGATCTGGGCCTGAAGTGAAAAGCAGGAGTTTGCCAGGCACACCAAAAGAATCAACTTTTGCAAGACAAAAGAACTTTACAGGCAAAAGTCAGGAAGGTGTGGCATAATTATATGAGACAAAAACAGAAACTCATGAAGGTGTTTCTTGGGGATTGATGCCTATTCAGATTCCCCATATCTGTCTTGCCAGCACCTGTATATTTGCAAAGTAAATTATTATAAATTGCAACAAAATATAAATTATATTATATTTGGCCTTGCAAGATAAACAACTCTAAATTAAAATAAAATATTCTTATTTTGTCATGAAATGTCAGTATATTTCAGCATAAAATGTCAGAGCAAGGACAGTATATTTGCAAGGTGAATTAAATTTGGTTTTGTGTCCCCATAATGCACCCAATTGAAGTAACCTATACACCAGGAGAGCTCTTCTACTCCAGAGAAAGAGGAAGTATTGAAGGCATAAGTCACAAACAATGCCACAGCAGTTTGGAATTATGATTAATAGGGTAGTATTTATTTAAAGGGAAAAAAACTTACAGATCACCGTCAGCCCTCTGTACAACCAGGAAGGGAGTCTAGTCGCCAGCCGAGCAGGAAGTGAAGAGAGCGAGAGAAGGAAGTGGCCACTTTTTTAAAGGGAGAGAGACCACGCCCCAATGGGCGGGTATCTCAGCGGCTATAGGCTGGAGGAGCGGAAGGACCTCCCGCAACAAAGTATAGTCCTAATGTTGATTGGTATGTGAAGGAAAAATGGTGTATATTCCTATGCTGTACTTAAACTACACTCTGCAGGTGTAGGACTTCTAGGCCCTGGATACCACTGGCTGGTAGAGATAGGCCTTCTAATATAAAAGCATAAAATCCAATCTGGTCTGAAATGACCAAGTGGTGAAATTTGATATCACTAGATAAAACTGTTTAGATCTGTTAACTCTGTGAAAGAAAGAAAGTAGGTTTAGACACCATTCAGCATGTCTTAAGGAATGAAACATTCCTGCAAACTCAATATAAAACCCTCAAAAGTTTGAAATTATTCTCTGCTCTTTATTTTATATTTGAAATGCCTTTTATTCAAAATCCTCAGAATTCAGTAAGTCATTAAGGGTGTCCTATATGTGATTCTGACAGAACACTTTCAGCTATGTCCTTTTCAAGTGAGCATGGAAGAATCATCTCCAAACCATAGGGTAAAACTGGTTCATACCCTACAATGTCAATTTCACATATAGAAACCCATTTAAGATATTTCTATAATAAAATTGTAGTCAGTAGATTATGAATTTATGTATAGGATTCATTTGACATTTTATGATGAAATAAGAAAATTGAAAGGTCTGAGTTTTCTATAACTCCCCTTGTCCTCACTGACATTAATTGAATACTAATGGAGAAGTTTGAAAGGCATTTCTTTATTTAATCTTAACCAGTGTGTGATCCCTTCTACATTTGTAGAGGCTGTGGCTTTCTCACAGAAGTTACTAATTCACCCGAAATGTTACAGTTTCCATAATTAGAAATTTGCTACTGATGTTTAAATCTCGGTTGGAGCAGAAATAAATTTAAGACAAGAAAATGAGGGCCAGCCTTAACTTCTCAGCGAGTATTATTATATATTAGCACTGCTGTTTCAAACTGTCATCTTATTATAGTTTTTGTCTAAAAAAAAATTTTAAAAGCTTTTCAAATTCTGTGCTCCACACGTACTAAAAACTGAAAACTTCTAAGATATAGAAACTTTCTTATATAGAACCATTGCAGGGTTTAAGATTTGTTCTAAACATTGACTTGTCTTTAGAGAAGCAGTATTTTTTTTCTTCTCTCATATATTACATCCCGACCTCAGTTTCCCCACCCTCCACTCCTCGCAGTCCCTCTCCCCCCCACCTCCACTCTCCTCCAGATTTATTCCTCCTCAATTTCCTCTTTTTAAAACAAGAGCAGATTTCTCAGGGATATCCACTGAAAATGGCCTAACAAGATACAATAAGACTAGGCAGAAACACTCATATCAAGGCTGGGCGAAGCAATCCAGTAGGAGGAAAAGGGTCCCAAGATTAAGCAAAAGAGTCAGAAACCCCCGCCCCGCCAGACACACACTCCTACTATTAGGAGTCCCACGAGACAAGAACACTAAGCCACACACCATAAGATATATGCAGAGGACCTAGTGCAGACCCATACAGGCAGGGTCCATATTTGTTGCTTCAGTCTCTTTGAGCCCCATCAGTTCTGTATAGTTGATTCCATGGACCACATACTCATAGTGTCCTAAATTCCTCTGACTCCTACTTTGCTTCTGCTCCCTCTTCTGTGGGGTTCCCCTGGCTCTGCCTAGTGTGTTGTTGTTGGTCTCTGCATCTGCTCCCATCAGTTGCTGGATGAAGCCTCTCTGATGATCATTGGGCTAGGCATCAATCTATTGAGTATGGCAGTATACAGTGTGTGTGTGTGTGTGTGTGTGTGTGTGTGTGTGTGTGTGTGTGTGTGTTCTGGGTCACTGGGTTGTCCTGCCTCTTGTTCCTGGCCATCCAGGCAGTATAGGGTATGGGATACCTCTCTTGGCATGGGCCTCAAATGAGGCCAGTCATTCATTAGATGGTGAACTACATGTCTTGACAAGGCAAAGCCAGAGGAAACTCTGGTAAGGGTCTGTAGCAGCTCTGATGCAAATCAGTCCTCTGACCTGGGTATAGGGGCGAAAGACCATCTAGTAGCTGGTTCTCTCCAAAGCTCTCACAGCGACAAAAAGAAAACCTGCTGTTTTATCTGTTAGAGCAAATGACTAGAGGTCTTGGGACTGAAATGACAAAGTGGTATTTAACTGCTATCATCCTCATGCCAACTTCTCATAGGATGAGTTTGCAGTCACAGTACAGTTAAGCAGTGAGTCAGGACACTCACAACTGACGGAGACCCACCTAACTTATAAAAGTTATAGAATTGTTGACATAAGGCTCCAAAGAACTGCTACCAAAAGTGAAGCTCAAAATCTATATTGCTCAGCCTGATCTACAAGAACTAGTTCCAGGACAGGCTCCAAAATCACAGAGAAACCCTGTCTCAAAAAAAAAAAAATCTATATTGCTGTGGTCACAAAATTCTACAACCCAGTAGATATGATGTTGGCAGGATTTCATAGCCCTTGTTTTCATTTCTTGATTCCTTTGCTGCAGTCACACTGATATAGGACCTTAAATTCCAACTACATGACGGTCTCCTGAATTTGACCCCTCTAAGCCTTCCAATAATTTTACAAGCGATTATTTTTCTGTTGCAAAATTACTTTAGCTGAGAACACCTAGAGAGCTTCCTTTTGAGGGACCTGATGGAAATGGTATCTTTAATGTTACCCCAAAATTGCTATCACGAGGCAGTTTGGATGCTCAACTTACTAAACCTGGATGGAGGTGGGCGGTCCTTGGACTTCCCACAGGTCAGGGAACCCTGATTGCTCTTCAAGCTGATGAGGGAGAGGGACTTGATCGGGGGAGGGGGAGGGAAATGGGAGACGGTGGCGGGGAGGAGGCAGAAATCCTTAATAAATAAATAAAACTTAAAAAAAAACAAAAAAAACAAAATAGTCAAAGAACAACCTCCCTTGCTTCTGTGGCCCCTTTAAAAGTAGACTGTACCAGCTATTCGAGGTCCCTCGGCTTCTCGAATGCTGGGGGACCCTGTCATGACAGAATTAATAAAATCCTCATGCTTTTGCATCGGCAAAAAAAAAAAGGAGACATAAGTAGCCATACCACAGAGATCTGAATTTGTGTCCTCCCTGTTGTTTGTTTGTTGTTGTTGTTTTGTTTTGTTTAGCTAAGAATAAGATGTTAAAGCAAGTTAAAGCACTGCTTTCCTCGAGGGCTTAGATGACCATGGAATTACATGAACCAGCACACGACTTAATCATTGTAAGTAGGGAATCCTGTGTCAAGAAGTGACATTACATCTTAACAGGTTTCTCTATCTGATGTTGAAGACTTCCTATTATCACACAGTATAAATTATGTTTTCTAGAGTTGATTTTTTATAATGATGATTCTATTCCATTCCATCTGAAACAAGACTGCTGATTTAGGCTATATATTTGTGTCACTAAAGGCTCTTAAAAAACGATAGTAAGGGAGCTTAACTTTCAGTCAACATAGTATAACCACTTTTTGTGATACATCGGTAGCAAAACATTTTAACTATCCCAAGTAATTCATAAATACAACCAGGACTACCAACTGGATGGAACTAATACTGCAGTTGAGTACATAAAACATTTTCACAGGGAACAGATAAAGTTCAATGCAAAGCCATGTAAAATGTTCTTATGAGAACTAATCTCAAAAGAGTTCACATAAGGTGATAGCAGTGAAGTCTGGGGTTACTTAGAAAAGGACTAGTATAGCAGCAACATTGACTGTTTTAAGCAGGGAATAGAGTTTTCATGGGAGAAAGAAATGGGAGAAGTAATGCAGGCAGGAATAAAGCAGCTATGAGCAGGTTATGTGATTTCAGACTTGAGAGCCAACCTAGCAAGTGGGGAAATTGAAGGCTGGCAAATAGTGAGGGATGCATTTGAATATAGTAGAGATGGATATGGTTATAGAGAATCTCAGAAACCTTGAAAGAGGCTAAACTGGTTACAAAAAGCAAATGGAGGGAGGATCAGTTTAAAAAAATGCACTTGGCCTTCTATCATGAACAATGATGTCATTATGTCCTTCTAAAGCACCAACAAAGTGCATTTATTTGATCCATTTGTGTATGTTTCGTGGATCCCTTCAGTTATGTTTATATTTCTTCACTCTTTTTTCTTTCTATTCCTGAAGCTCAAGGATTTCCATTGTCCCATCTTCAATTTCACGAATCTTTCTTTTTCCTGCTTGCTCATATCTCTGTTTGAATTTCACTAGTTGAACTCTTCGTTTCAATTATTAATCTTTTCAGCCCAAAGAGCAATCAGGGAGGCGGTGGCGGGGAAGAGACAGAAATCTTTAATAAATAAATAAATTAATTAATTAATTAATTAAAATAATTTCTTTTCAGTTTCTCCTTTAGGTTTTCTATCGCTGGGTGGATGTTTCTGTTCTATTCATATATCATTTTTTATTTTCTTCATGTCTTTCTTTAATTCTTTGAGGATCTTTAAGACAATTGTCTTAAATTTATTGTTTAGCAAGTTTTCCATTAGGTCTTTCTCAGGAACAGATTCAGTTAGGAACTTTCTCCTATAGTGTAGGCCACACATTCCTGATGTTTGTTTGCCCTATTATTTTTGTGGAAAACTGAACGTTAAATCTACTAACGTAGTTGCTCTGGATCTCATCATCTCTTCTTTGCCCAGGGTTTGAGAATTTGGGCAATTTCTGTTTTATTTGTTTTGTAGTAACCTCTCTCTGCACCATAAAGTATAAATTAAAGATCTTGCGCATTTTCTAAATTCATACCTTTTCTAAGGCCACTATGACAAATTTCTAATTTTCCTTGTATGTATGGTGTTTTTTTAGCCCTAGTCTTCAATGCCCACATTTCAAGAGAGGAAAACAGAAAGAGATGGAGAGGTGATGCTTACTCTTTAAATTCCAGAGAAGCTGTTTCATCCCAGGTGTAGAGACTTGCCATAGTGGAGAGGTCTGCTGTGACAATGACAATTGATCTGTACCTCTGTGTTCAGAAGCAGCCACTATGTGGCCAGGAGATCACAGGACAGTATCTGATTCTCCACTAAGAGCTGAAATTGACCAAAGCATATTACTGAAGCCTTTCTCTATATGTTATAAAACTTCAAGAGTTTCAAAACAGTAACCAGAGAGATCTGTGAGTGTAATTTGATCTGGCTGCGAGACAGATTCCTGGTGCTTTTAACTACATCGTCTTCCCAGAATCCTCTGTTCATCCAGTTTCCTCTATCTCCCTGAAAAATCCCTTCTCTTTTCTATTCAAAAACTAGTATGTAAATAATTTCCTTAATGCCATACTAATTCAGTTCCACCTGTGTTTCTTTACTTGGCAATAGTCAAACATTTGCACACCCACACTTCACATCCTTTGATAAACAGAGCTATCAGTGAAAAAGTTTGTATTTCATGTTGTAATGCTTAACTTTGTGTCTGGCATCTGATAGGTGTGTAACTGGAAGTATATTTTAGTTTGTCTTATTAGAAACTCTGTTGTTTCCCCCATGTGCCATTTCCAGGACAAATAGGCAGATTATGAAAAGTGAAACAACGTACTTCGGAGAAGGCTACAGGGCTATTGGAGCCCTTATTAAACAGAAAGAAGTGTAAAATACACTACAACTCTTCATATAGGCTACAATGTGGAAAAGAGGAAGGAAGAAGACAAGTCATAGCTATTTCTTAAAGTGACCATATTCACCAACCCATTCCCTATTAGCGAGCCACACGTAATTGCTAAGAGCGAAATGAGGCTACCCCAGGCTTGTGTATCACTAAGCTGAAGCTATGTTTCTAGGTACAGTGGCATAATAAATATTAACTAAATAGAATTTACTTTAATTCTGCAAGGAACAAGATGATTACTGTGGTGGTTTGAATAAATCCCCCACTGGCCCATAGTAGTGGCACTTATAAGGAGGTGTGGCCTTGTTGGAGAAAGTGTCTCTCTGAGGGTAGACTTTGAGGTATTATATATGCTCAAGACAGGCCCAGTATGTCAGTCTTTTCCTGCCCATAGGTCAAGATGTAGGACTCTCAGCTACCTCACCAGCACCACATCTGCCTGCGTGCTGCCATGCTTCCTGTCATAGTAACAACGGACACAACTGCAAGCCAACCCCAATGAAATACTTTCCTTTATAAGAGTTGCCCTGGTAATTGTGCCTCTTCCCTCTTCACATGGTGTCTCTTCAATCCCAAGATAATTATCAAAGTCATCTATCAAAGCTAAAGAAAACTATGAGGTAAATGAGAACAAAGTAGTGGCATTGTCTATGTTTACTTGACTTCTTTTGTTAGAGTGATCACGCTTTCTGCTTAATTAGCTGCTCAATTTTCTTTCATCTGTCCAAGCATTCTCCACTCGTTAATGAAGAATTTCCTGCCCACCTAAGAGTCCAAAACTAATGAAATCTATCTGGGAAAACGTTGGGCTTCTGAGGAAAATATAAAGCAAAAATATAAATTGAAATATGTGTAAAATGGCCAAAATCCAAACACATTCAAATAATCTTTTAAACAATTTTTGTTTCACACTACAGATTGTTATGGACTATTTACCCATCAACAAAAGAAAACCTTCATAATTCAGGTTATATAACAAAGAGGCTTTCACATTTTATATCCATTTCCTAACATGTACTCATTTTAAACAATGAGCTCAAGTGATTTCCTTGGAGAAAGATCAAGGCAAAGCCAAAAGCAGATGTGAGTCTCCTTGGCAGCAGATTTTATTCTTTAACTATAACGAGGAAGGTCAAGGAAATGCGTCACCTCTTGATTAGTTTTCCGATACAATTCATTGTTTTGGCTGTCCTTGCAGCTGACCACCTGATAGTACATTTTTCTCAGGCGCTTCCTGTTCTTGTGCTTGTCATATCTTTTCATTGTTTCTGTTGCTGAGTACCAGCTACACAGCCACCTTTGCCCCCACTCTTAAGCTACTCATGACATAAACATCACCCAATTGTTCTGACTATAAAAAGGTAAGAATTAAACAAAGATACTTATACCATAAACAGTCTATTGTAGAACTGAGCCCAGATATCTAGTGAGCCCCACAAGGACATAGCCCCTATAATTGGTATATCAACACAAGAGAAATACATCTCTTATAATATATGATGAGTTTTTGGAACTGCCCATTGAATCATGCTGAAAACTAATAAAACTATGTTATTAAAGTGAGTTTTAGAATTGATTTTTAGAGAATTTTTTAAGTTCTTTATTATAGGGCATAAAAAGTTATTCAGAATGAGAAATGTCTGTATTTTAAAAATATGTCAAGCTAGAATTGCCTATTGCTGAGATGATATATATTAAAATTCTTAGACAAGAAAGAATAGAAAAGGATTGTGACCATGATAACTGAAATAGGTTATGGTTAAGTTTAGGAACAAGTCATTGAGGCTCAAAAGAACTGAAGATGATGGACTTGTGTGGTTGGTTATGTGTTAGGTTTCCCTGACCTCACAGAAGGGAAACATGGGGAACACCATTCCAGCATCTCTTTTCTCTCCTCTTCCCTATTTTACTTTTATTTTTTTATGTTGGTGGGGATAGGAATCAGAAGCAGAATGAATATTTCTTTTTCAGGGAGAAGCATTTCTTGAACACAGAGAAGCTATGTCATTCTCCAAAATTTGGAGAGGACTGATTCCTTACTTGTGCCTGACTGATACTGGTGCTGGAACATCCTTCATCTAGACACATCTGAAGGGGCTAAGGAGTAGAGACTTCCATTTGCGCCAAGCATACCTAAAGAAGCCTCCAGTACTAGAGTATGTGCTTGCTTTTGTCTTCACAACAAAGAAGGACTCCACCAGATGACTTACCTATCTACAACACCAAACACAAAAACTGAAACAACAGAGGAGTTTAAAGCTTCAGGACTAAAACAACAATAACAAACTGTATCTACTTTTCTTTCTTCAATGTAACAATAATCAGAACTAGAGCACTTAGACCAAGGAACCATTCTTAGAATTATTGTAGATGGACTGGACAGGTAGAAGATAGTCTTTTAAATATGAGGTATCAAAGCTAAGAATGAATAAAATTTTTTAAAAAGATGTGGGAAGTACTTTGTATTCCAACCTGATAAAATAGAATATATCCATTTCATAAACACTCAAAGCACAATTTTAAAATAAGTTGGTTTCTCTTGAAATAGGACAGTCTGTATACATTATAAAGGACATTCACTCTGCAAACATACTTCACTGAAAGTGACTGTTGGTGAGCTTATTTAGAATCAAGCCCGGAAAATCCTGCTGATAGAGAAAGGCTGTATGCTAATCTACTTCTACAAGAGATTTAAGCTTTTCTAGTTGCATAAGTTTGAAAGTTATACGTGCTAAAATATACCTACGACTTTTCACAATTGTCCTTAGTTCCCACATCACGTCTTGAATTGTTTCAAACTTGTTTTATCATAATAATCAAATTGCTTTATCTCCCAAAGTTCTTGAGGTTGTGAGCCTGCTCTGATTATCCTTTTTAAATTGTTTTCTTTATGCTGAGAATGGCATACATGCACACAATGAAATATGATTATATACACTCCCACCTCTGCTTTCAATTCTCATCTTCCCCTCAACAGGTCACCCACCTAATTTCATGTCTTTTTATAACCGAGTAAATTTAGTTATTGCCGTCAATACATGCAAAGGTATGACTCTATCCCCTGGAACATGAGAATTCAACCTGTAGCCACATTCTTAAAGAAGAAGAAATCGTTCTCCTTCCAGAAACTACCAATTCCTCATGAAGATATGGGGAATGGGAAAAAAAGATCATATACCCTGTCTACGACAGAATTTCGCCTGGCTTAATCTCATGTGAGTCTCGTGCAGGTAACCATAGTTACTGTAAATTTATGAATACACTAGCCATGTCATGTCCAGAAGGCAGTGTTTCGTGATACTGCCTCCTTCATCACTCTCTGTCTCTTTAATTCTTTCCACCTCTCCTTCCTTAATGTTCTAAGTTGTGGAAGTGATGGAATATAAATGTCTCAATTAGGGCAGCTATTCTGATCGGGACGAAACCCAGAGACCCAGATAAAGGCTGCAGAGGCAAATGCTTTACCACTGAATCACAGCTATAGTCCGAGTCGCCTTCTCATGGTGGTTGATCCCAGCATACTAAAATGTTTCGGCTCAGGTCCATATCTCCTACCTCTGTGACAGCATCAGAGAATTTTATGCAGGCTACAGAACCCTACTATCTGATTAAAAACCCACTACATCAGCTTCTGCTTAGTGTTCTGGTCTTGTTTCCTCTTCAATTCTCTTGTCAGGGGATTTCCACTGTTTCTTTCAAGCTGAGCTGTATACAAAATGTTCACTACACTTTATTCTAGCATCTCTGCCTATTTTTAAATGTAGATTTTGCTTTTCCTTATCAGCTCTGTCGGCCATATTTCTGGAAGTTGAAGCCCTTTCTACTTTATCTAGTAGTATCTATAAAGGACAAAGGGTTGTAATCTGATAAGTGTTCTTTATAGTGTATGCTTGTAAATATAAACAAAAACATGATTAAAAGGTAAAGAGCATAAAAGAAGTCTATGACATTCAAAATATCAGCAATTGTTTTGAAAGAGATGTCTCAAATTCACAAAGTTTAGTTTAATAAAGAATATTTTAAATATTGACCATTCATGAAAGGAGCAGAATCATAAATAGAGTGATACATTTTCATATCAACACATTTGATAAACTATTTATGACATTTATACCATGCAGTTGATTTGAGACCTATTCACTGTGAACTAATATCCCTAAGTAAAACATATTAAGAAGCACAAATGTATATATGTCTGATAGCAGCCTGAAAGGAGGTAGAATGAAGATTTTCAACATTTATATTGATGATTGAATAAAAGTAGAAAAGTCAAGATAATGTTAGCAAATAACAAAAAAGGAAGAAAATGTAATTTTTAACCCACTCTGATATAATAAAATGTTCAACAAAAACACAAGATAATTTTGAAAGTGAAGGATAACTTATAAAGTGTTTTGGTGTTCAGTGTTTCCCATACCAACATTCTGCGAAACCTGTTCCAAAAATTCCTAAGGGTCCCATATAGTAACTAAACAGGTCCAACACTCCATGGCTTCTGGGATCAGATAAGACTGAGCATGTTCAGGGTAGCTCTGATCATTCTGGACACAGTAAGTCGTTTCACATTTACTCACAACAGTTGTGGCGGTGTGTACAAGACCTGTGCAAGAGCAAACCAGACAAAACCCCTGTATGGAGAGAGGAGGGGGACAAGAAGTGCATCCCTAGCTAAGGACCGCTTGGCAATGAATAGCCACTGGAAGAGGGAGATTCAGTTTTCTTTAAAGGTATTGCCTCTGGGAGGGCCAGGCTTTGTTGGAAGGTTACTCATCCAAGTGTATATTACCAATTCAAATTAGGCTTGATGAGTTTAAAAACAGACAACACAAAGTTGGGTGGGAAGGGAAGAAAGCACTGATGTGGGAACAGTGGAGGAGAGGTGAGCATGAGCAAAATACATAGTAAGAAATTCTCCAAGAACTACTTAAAAGTGAGAAAATACATTTGGGTTAAAAATTTAAGTTCCAAATATTCTGAAATTATTTGTTGAGGTATAATTTGCATATAATATAAATACAACCAAACTGGAATGTGATTGTTGTATATATCCAGGTATACCACATGCAAACATGGGATAGCATTTTCCAATCCTCAATTAGGCATTGTCCCAGTCAATCTACCTCCCTCACCAGAGACAGACACATTCTGACTGATTTGACCTGACCAGAACCTCACATAGGTCAAATAATAGGATTTGTACATTTTCTGCTTGCCTTCTGTTATTCAGGGCAGTTAAGATTCATCTAAATGTTGTGTGAATCAGTCATGCAGGATTTGTTTTGTGTGGGGGGGGGAGGAGGTTGTTTGCTAAAAAGCAGTTCAACATATAAATATATTGCAATTAGTTTATCTCTATTCCCCATTAAAATGCCAAAGGGAATCTCCAAGATGGAAGGTTAAAAATTCAGCATATCAAAAATGGTCTAAATATGAGAATTAATGAGGCAGAGAATTTTCTCTTTAGAGAATATGGTACTTTCTATATTTCCTCTCTCACACTTGGGGAATGGAGAGGGATATTCTCCTGGCCAACCCAAGCCTTGTCTGTAGAGCATAAATGGAATCTCCTACAGTTTCAGTGATTTACTATTGCCCTACCTGTGGCTCCATATTTTATGCTGTAGGGTCTGAAAACTAAGGCTAGCTCACTGAGTACGGAAGAAGATATTCTCAGAGCTATTCAAGAAAAAGGAAGTCTCTCAAATCAGATCCCTGTACCCTCCCTTCCCACCTCATTCCTTAGCTTTTAGATCAGAAGTAAGCCAAAGTTGGGGGGAGGAGACTTTTAACTAGCAACATGACTAGCAACATCAAATAATAAAAAATGAGACCATTCTAATGATTGGATGGCTGTATTATATGAAAACAACTGGAAACATTATGGGGCTTTGAAATCTTCTTCCAGGAAAAACAAAACAAAACAAAAAACCTTATTCCTGAGTAATTGAGGGAGAAAATAAAGTTGCTTTGGCTTCATGTCTAATTGAGTTCCCTGAAAAAAAAATCTGTTTATTTTTTATAATCTGTTCTCCAAACATTTAATAATATGAATACTGTCCAGCTTTAAGGTTCATGAGCATTTTTTTGAGAAAACCATATTAACTTAAGGCTATAAGTAATTTAAAAAATATATCTAGGGTAAGGACACAGATTGATCCCCCAGACGTCTTTGTCCAGGGCGAGCACAAGCAACCAGCAGCTGCTGGGGCCCATTCAGACCTGAATTGACAGACGACATAGATGGCTTCCCACCATACTTCTTGGTCTGTGGCAGGCACAATCAACCAGGAACATGCACCATCATACCAACAGCTACCCAGGGTTCTAGGCCTAAGCACAGAAGAGAGGAAAAGTTAATAGCTCTGCACCAAGCCTTGAAACTTGGGTGATCAAAACACAACCAAGTGCCACCTGTAACCCTGTTAAGAGCCCTGGTGTCTGGAGATCAGGTACCATTGTAGTGAGAGAGCAGTATGGGGAGCTGGACCACAGGGAAAGATGGAATGGTTCATGGGCTGGAGAGAGAGAGAGGCAGATCTGGAGAACTGAAGGTGATGAGGAGCAGGCTATCCTGAATGACCACCTGGCCACCTGAGGACAGGGCGATATCCAGGCATGGCCTGTGTCCAAGGGCCAAGTCTTAGTGCTGAGCTTTGGAGTAGCCGAAGAGGTATGTGTTATTGTCTGTGGTTTCTATCTCCAGTGGGGGTGGTGCAGGGACCTGTGGTCTGGGCAGCATACCATTCTGGATAGCCTGCTCAGCAACCTGGGACCATGGTGACATCCTGACCCAGGATGCTGCTGCCAAGGATCATGTTTGGGTCCGTGGTCCAGCTAGGGGTAGGTTCTATGTTGATGTCCCTGGCCCATGTTGTCTCCATGGGTCACTGGGGTGCCCAGGGTCTGGAACAGTGGGCTGTGACCATGTTGGTATCCAAGGGCTTTGTTGCCACTGAGGGAAGGCCTAATTGGGTGACCTGTCAACTGGGGCCATGGTTTTGTCCATACCAGGGCTGTGGCTGAAGGACATATCTGGGTCTGTGGCCCTGCCACAGCCAGGGTCTATGTTGATGTCTGTAGCTCCTGAGACTGCTGAAGAGTGAGCTGATCCAAGGGTCTGGGCCACCATCTGAAGCCATGTTGATGCCCGAGGGCCTGCATTGCCACTTGGGACAATGGTAACATCTGGGCCTGGGCTGTTGCATAGGACCTTGTCTATATCTATGGTCCTACCACAGCTATGTCTGTATTGATGTCCATGGCCCATGCTGCTACCGAAGTCCACAAAGATACCTGGGATCTGGCCAGCAGCCTATGGTCATGAGGGTGTCTGAGCCCCATGCAGCCACTGGGGACATGCTGATTGAGAGGCTTACACTGTCACTCAGGGCCATGGTGTCATCCAGGCAAGGGATGCTGTCAAGAGCCATGACAGGGTCCATAGCCCAAGGCTGAGTTGATGTCCATGGCTCCTGTTGACACCAAGATCAGTACAGATAACTGGGATCTGGTCAGCCACCTGAGACCATGTCAGTGTCCAAGGACCATGGCACTGCTGGAGTCATGGTGATCTAGGTGGTCAGTGCTGACTCCTGGGGCCATGGAAATGTCTAGGCATGGGCTACTACCTGGAGTCATGTTTGGGTCTGTGGTTTTGCCTCAGCCATGATCTGGGGTACTGCCCATGACTACTGTTACCACCAAGGGTTCTGCAGAATCTCAGGGTCCAATCAGCCACCTAAGACCATGTTGGTGCCTAAAAGCCTTGCTGCCACTGGGGCTATACAGATCTGGGTGGCCTGTGTTGCCACAAAGCAGTGGTAAGGTCCAGGACCAGCTGCCAAGAGACATGTCTTGGACTGGGGTTCTGCAGTAGCTGGACTCTGTGATATCCATGGCCTATGCTAGCACAAGAACTCACTGGAACAATGCATACTGAGCCATCCATGTCCTGCACTGGCCCCGGATAGTTGGCCCTGCCTCTCACTGCATAATGCAGGAGAAGTGGGCCAGCCCCCTCAGGGGATGGCTAGCTGCCACATTCAGAAAAGAATCTCTCACTATAGGGCAGCGTACTAGAACTGACCCTGTAGTTGGGGTGAAGGTGAACATGTGGGCTAATTCAATACAGTCACGAGAAAGAAAAGTTAACAGCATATAGAAAAAAAGTCAGGATGTAGATGAGAAAACAATACCAATGTAAAAAAATCAGCAACATGGAAGAAAAATTTTGTGAAAAAACTGAGATTTTGAAAAACAAATGTTAAAAATGAAAAACTCAATGAATCAAACATCAAAGTAGAAACCATCACTAATGGACTAAAACACGTAGACTTTTGAAAGAGTATCAGACCTGGAAGACAACACAAATAAAATGCTTCATTTGGACACCAAGAAGGGAAAAAGAAAAGTGAGCATGACCACAACGTCCAAGAACTCTGTAGACTACCAAGCAAGCAAAATGAAAAATCCACAAGTTTGAAGAAGGAGCTTAGGTAAACACTGAAGGCATAAAGAATCTATTCAAGAAAATTATAGGACAGATTTTACAAAATCTGGAGGAAAATATAGCTAAAAAATATAAGAAACATTTAGAATGTCAAGATGTTCAAAATACAAATCAAAGAAGTAATATGAAGAGCTTCGAACACACTAAGGGGACTGCAGACATAGGGAATAGGCATGACCTAACCCAGGGTAGGGTGCACAGGAGCACACAGAGTGGAGGCAATGGAAGCAGAGAGCAAGTTGGAACAGAAATAAGAGAGGACTCTCGGTTGCACAGGAACCCATAATATGCACTGGACATGAGAAGCTAACCTAAAAATCCATTTAAAAAATTTTCAGAACTACCTCTCTCTGATTCCTTTTTCTAGCTCACCAGGATGAACAAACTTAGTTCCTGAAGGACTACCTTTCTGGGCTACTCAATATCATGTTCCTGCAATATCACATTAAATTCCATCCACAAGAGACCTTTTGTGTCCCCAAGCCCAAGAGTTCTTGGTCCTTGGGAAATCTAATTTCTAGTACCAATATGGCTCATAACACTGTTGATTTACCCACTTCAAGCTCCTCATTTGAAACTTGGTTCAGTGTTGTCTTCTGTAGATAGCAATGATTCTGTTGTTTCTTACTCACCTTCCACTGATTGGGAGCAAAGTAATTTTCATGCTCATTTATAAAGATCCAAATATGTTTCTCTGACATTCATATCAGGAAAAATTTAACAAATTAGAGAATGAAGAGGGGTGCAGGGATTATATTTGCTAGACAAATAAACATAAGCTGGGACTGCACAACCATAGTAAATGGTTATTCTTCTTATGAAACAAGCGTGTAAAGGAGATCAAGAGGTGGCTCAGAAGTTAAGAGCAATGTCTGCTCATGCAGTCAAACTGAGTTCTTTTCCCTGCACCCACAAGGCAGCTCAAAAGCATCTCTAACTACATTTCCAGGGGATCTGATGCCCTCTTTTGGTCTTTGTGGGAGCCAGGCACTCAAGTTGTGTCCAGACATACATGCAAGCAAAGCACCCATCAACATACAATTGAAATATTTATTTAAATCAGTATATAAAACAAATATACTGAAAACACATTTGGAACATGAAAATTTAAGATGTCCCTGTTATGACTCACTAAGCAAACTATAGAACTCATCTGGGTGAGTTGAAGTCTGGTGATACAAAGATTGAGGCTTTCAAAACAACAATGAGACCTAATATTTAAGTATTTGTAGACTGTTTGAAAAGAAAATCAGTCAAGACTAACAGACTTGTTTGGGCTAAACATATATATGTCTTTTAATGTGGAAATTGTACTTCTAAGAAAATTTCCCAGTGTAAAATTATGGATATGTGGAAATATTTATCTCAAAATTTTCATCTCGTTCTACTTAAATGTTAAAAATGATAACTTCCAAAAATACTAAATTGGATTATATTATACATTCTGTATCAATATAACAAAATTGTATATAAGTAATTTCTAAAACTCCATAGAGAAATGATAACAGCATAGAAAGAAAAACTCACTATTTTATGGATATTTTGAAGCAAGATATGACATACATTCTTTGGGTTGTCTTATTTCCAGTTTTTTAACTAAAGTGAGGGATATAATATTTCTGATGAAATTTACCATATCTTTAGGGTGAAATGATAATAATTATGAATATCAAGAAGCTTGATATGTCCATATAAATGTATATGTTTAATGAAAATAATTATTTTATCTTGATGTTAGAAGTAATTGATGAGAAATGATGGACAAGCCACAGATGACACCTGACATGTGATCAGATGACAAGATGGCATACATGTAATAAAGACAGTCCTCAACTACGTCATCATAATAACAGCCTTTCATAAATTTGCCTTCATCCTTAAAAACAGCAAACCACATGCATGTGCAACTGAGTACACTATCTGGATGCCTGACATTCAAACTGTCTCCTGAGATCAAGATTCCGGCATGTGCCACCCTACATGAGCAAATCACAAAGTAGTTCATCAAATATTGACCACGAAGAAATTAAATTTTTCTTAATGTTTCATGAAAGCCATCTCTGAGATTCACTTTGAGGACATCCTGTACTAAGCAGGACTTAGACAAAGAAAAGGATGTATGCAATTAATGGCATTCATTCAGAAGGATATGTTAAATGATGTCAGATACAATTTTCTCCCATAGTTTAATTACACTTGCAAATTGGTTTTAAGAAATAAAAGGGCCAGCCGGGCGGTGGTGGCGCACGCCTTTAATCCCAGCACTCGGGAGGCAGAGGCAGGTGGATCTCTATGAGTTCGAAACCAGCCTGGTCTACAAGAGCTAGTTCCAGGACGTGCTCCAAAAACCACAGAGAAACCCTGTCTTGAAAAACCAAAAAATAAAATAAAAAAAAAAGAAAAAGAAATAAAAGGGCCTTTGGCTACTGGAGTGATTTTCATATGTTGTATGGTTTACTGAAAAACTGAATTATCACTTCATTACATTCTGAAATAAGCTATGCAGCTGTTTTAAAGAAGAAAAATACAAAATAAAATAGCCTATTATTGTGAACTAGAAGATCCCCTTTTGGAGAAAAGTTCATGATTAAGAAAGTTGATGTCTGTGTTTTATTCATAAATGACCATCAGTACTTGTAGGTAAACATGCATTCATTTAATATCAAATTTACTCAATGTATCTCTTCTCTGTATCTCGGACTCTACTCTGCTGCTGCCTTTTTATAATGGAGGGGAATGTGAGTGTGTCAACAGAGGACAATGACACAAACTTGAAATTTATGCAAGTATGCATTCAAGGGCCCTTTATGTTTTATTTTAAAGACACAACTTACATTTAAAATAAGATTGAATCTCCAAGCATGCAATTTATTCACCATTTATCAGACAGACTGCCTGTATATACAGCAAGAACCATATGGTAATAGTCTTCCCAGTTCTTGGGAATTCAGACACCTGAAGACAATGTCTGGATTTATTCTGCCTCTTTCTTCCAAGTCCATGCAGAAAGAAATACTATTTGGTGGTACAGATATGTTGGCTTTGCTGCAGGGCAATATCTACTTGGGGCAATATCCCGTTCTTTCTGTGACTGCCCTGGGTTTAGAACCAAGGGTGAAGATTCTTGGGGGAGTCATTGGTCCCAGGGAGAGTAGAACATCAGTCACTGTTACAGATAATGCTTGCATAGACTGACTTCACACCTTCTTCCACTTTTTGTCAGATTTGATATCTCTGGTCTTCAGTTTGCAAACAGGCGTAAAATGGCACCTCTTTAATGCTAGTTAAAATTAAATGTGTTTTCAGTGTAGAGCTAATAGAGCACATGGGACCATATCAACAAGCACGAAGTGAACAGCATCATTATTAAGAAATCTGGGGAAGGGGCTGGCAAGATGGCCATAAAGCACACATGGTAGGAAGAGAGAAATTAATACTGCAGGTTGTCTTTTGATCGCCACAAGCACACTATGAAAAATGTAGACACACACACACCTGTGTGAGCACTCATACACACAGAGAGAGACAGAGATGGAGACAGAGAGAGACAGGCAGAGATGTAGAGACAAAGAGAGGAAAAATTACATGTAATAAAAATATTATGTCCATGGAAGAAGGTAACATTGCAGCTGAGTCTCAAGATATGAACAGAGTTACTCAGGATAAAAATAGGGAGAGATGAGGAAGGAGAGCCCATAGTGATTAGCATATAAAGAACTGAATCAAAATGTTTAAAGTAAAATACACAAATAATAAAATAATACCAATACGAAAGAAGCATATTAATTCATCTGCTATTACTTTTAAGAACTATGCATGCTCTAAAATGCAAGTCTTTTACTACTCCTACCTTTCTAAGATTTTTTTTAGTTACAAACTGCAATCTGACCTTTAATAAAACATCAAACTGACAGGCATCCTGATTCTGCTTATTGAAATGGAAGGAGGTCAAATACTGTTGAGCATTAAAAGGAGATCTTTGTTTATATTTTGTCTTTTTAATTGGAGAAAATAGAATCAAAAGCTTTCAATCCAGCCATTTTATGTACTAGAATCAAAGGAATGGTTAGCTTGGGATGTTTATCACAGTAAATAAACAACAACAACCGCAAATTAGTTCATGTTTCTGAGATAATGCCTCTATATTTTATATCAATATAAACATAAATTTTTATGTCATTAAGGATCACAATGCCTTTAATCAATATAAAATTTTTATCATCTAAAATGAAGAAAATTGTTCATTTGTACTTAGGTCATTTTTTATTTTAGATATCAGCATTTTAATATATTTTAATTGAAATATAATTAAGTTACTCTTTCTTTCCCTTTTCCCCCTCTAGCCCTGTCCATGCCTCCTCCCCAAAACCCATTTCCCCACTCTCAAGCAGATAGCCAATTTTTCTTTATTATTGCTATGTTTTTATGTACAAGCATACAGCCCAGTAAGTCTGTTTCTGTTGTTTGTGTATATATTGTTTCGGGATTGACCACTTTGTACTGAGTAACCAACTGGGGAGAAGGCTTATCCCTCAGAGAGGTTAATTCTCTCCCTCTGATCAGCTATTAGTTGCCTCTAGTTCTCTGAATAGAAGTGGGACTATATGAGGTTTTCCTCCTTTTGTGTTAGCATGTCAATATGGTCATGGTTCAAGTCTTGTTTGGGCTGCCATCTCTAGGGTAGACCAGATAGATGGTCTCACAGAAGACTTCCTGATAGTCTAACTTCTACAGTCTTTCCACCTCTATTGCAAGATCTACCCTGAGGCATAGATGAAGGAGCTATGCTGCAGATATACCTGCTAGGACTGGGGTCCCCATAATCCTTTTATCTTTGCATCGTGTCCAGTTGTGGCTTTCTGTAATGGCCTCCATTTCCTCTACAGAGAGGCCTCTTGAATGAGGTGTGAGATCTACATTTATGTGTGAGTATAAGAATAAGATGTAGAATGTGGTTAGAAATTACGCTGGGCTAGCCAGTGGTGGTAGCAGATTCTCCTTTGCTGTATAGAAACTCTCTGTTTTGATGCAATCCCATGTGTCAGTTCTTGTTGTTATTTCTATAACTGTTAAAATCTTATACAGAAACTCTTTGTTTTGCTATATAGCTTGAAATATTTTCCTTTTGTTTTATTCTAGTTGTTTCCAGGTCCCACATCTTCCATTAAAGGTTTTTTTCATTTTGAGTTGACTTTTGTACATAATTAAACATACAGATCTAGTTTTAGTCTTCACTTATGAATATTTAATTTCCCCAGCACAATACTTTAAAGAGGCTGTCTTTTCTCCAATGTAAGTTTGCAGATTTTTTTGGCATCTTTGATGAAAATAACCTAACTATAGTAGTGTACTTTTAATAATTCTCTATTCAATTCCATTTGTCTGCACATGTTTTCATACCAGTACTTACTATGGCTCAAATTACTGTCATGTAAGTTGAAATCAAGTGTTAGAATGCCTATAGCATTATTCTTTTAATGCTTCCCTATGAATTTTAGGATTACTTTGTTGGTTTTGTTCTGTTTCTATAAATCTTGTCAATGGAATTTTGATGAGAATTCCATTCAATTTGTGGTTTACCTTTGGTAATATAATTATTTTTACAATATTGTCAGTGCATGAGCATGGGAAGTCTTTTCACTTTCTAGTGTGTTCTTCAATTTCTTCCTTTTATGTTTTAAAAGTTGACACCATACCTAAGAATAGTTAGTCAACACAAACTACACTCAATGGAAAGAGAGACAGAGAAAAAGAGGGAAAGCATGAAGTTTGGTGGGTAGGGATGTAGGATGGATCTTTTGGAGAGAAGGTGAAGATGATCAAAACACATCATGTGAAATTCTTAAATAAGTGTTGTTTTAAAAGTCTTTATTGTAGAAGTATTTTTTATCTCTTTGTAGTTTTAATCCTTTTTTTTTTTGCTTCTTTGAATTTGTGAAGAAGATTTTTCCAGGATTTATTTCTCTCCAAGATTGCTATTGGTATGCTGAGAAGCTACTGACTTTTGTATTTTCATTTTGTGCTTTGTTACTTTGCTTAAAGTGTTTAGTAATCTATAAGTTTTCTTTGTGGTATCTTCAAGATTTTATACATGTAATATAGTTGTGGTCTTTTAAGTATAGCATCATATCATGTATAAATTAAAATTATTTGGATTTTCCTTTGCTGTTTGTATCCTTCCATATTTTACCTTGCCAATTGCTCTAAATAAGAATCCACTTACTGAGGTTCTTCTAGAGGACCCAGGTTCAGATCCCAGCAACCACATGGTGGTTCACAACCATTTCAAACTCCAGTTCCTGGGGATCTGGCATTTTCTTCTGGCCTTAGCAGGCATCGGGCATTCACATGGTATACAGACATATATGCAGTCATAATACCCATATTATAAAATAATATATTTAAAATGATTCAAAACACTATATTGAGTATCACTGGTGAGAGTGTCTCATTCTAAATAGTAAAATTAATTATTTAAGCTTTTCCTGATGGTAGTGAGAAGCCATTTTCTTATTTAAATGTTTCCTATCTTCCCATAAGCAACTTATGTTCTACAAATTACCTGATAGATCTTAAGACATGGATCATTAAGTTCAATTTTATTTAAGATGATGCACCAATGTCAGATGTGAGAATAACCATTTGGCTTCATAGCCTAGATGCCCAATCTTTATATTGTGAACTTACTGACTTTTCTCTTATTTAGTATTTATTTATGGCAGTTATTTACATTGATAGTTTCTGTAGCACTTCCAAAATAGAGGGATTCTAATTCCATTATGCCTCCATAATGGAATTAACTTTTTTATACAAAATGAAATAGTCCTTGATGAACTATTATCTACCTGAATATTGTACAACTCATTCAGGAAAGAAAAAACAAAAGCTTGACTCACCACTCTGCCTATGTATATTCAGCCTACAACTTTTATAGGCACCCCAGAAACAATAATATTTTAAATTTCTATTATGAACTTGTGTATTTCAATTACCACTTTCATAAGAGTAGTTTTCCTAGCACTCTTTGCCTTCTAGTACCAAAAAAAATTAGTTTCATGTTCATCTTGTCCAGCTTGTGCTTGAGACATTGAATCTGTCATTTTTCCAAGGAGCCTCCAAGGTTTCTTGTATCAAAATATAATATTTTGCAATCCAGTTTGACTCTAGAAGGGCTCAGAGCTTCAGAGTTATCACTGATTAAGGATGATGTCAGTAGACAAATTTGACCACATTTTATGGGAAAAATGTTGAGGTTATATTTTCCTATCCACACTTAAGATTACAAGTTTTTTTAAAATGTCATGCTTAGGTTTCTTTCATTCTGAAAATCTTCATTTCTAATGACAAAAGCAAAATTTGCTTTATTTTAAAGATACCTACATAACTACAAAACATCAATGCTCATTTTAGCATCCATAATCACCTACTTAAGTTACTTTTAAGATCTATTTGCAGATCTCAATGTCATTAGAATGTATCCCACTAGAGACATAGGGTCTGTAAACCGATTTTAGCACAGTTCATTATATAAAATAATAAATTTGATTATATTTTCATATGAATACATTGCAAGTATTGATCACCTCCCATTTTTCTCCCTAATATTTCTTCCATGTACCACTTCCTTGCTCTCTCATGATCTCCCTTCTATTTTCATGTCATTATTTTCTAGAATCTATATAGGAGAAAACATGTGATTCTTGTTTTTCTGAGTGTTGTTTATTTTGTTTAACATGATCATCATGAATTAAATCAACTTATGTTATTTTCTGCATGATTATGATGTAACTTTGTTTATTTTCAAGTAGTTTTAATTAAATTTTTAATTATATGAACCTTATATAGTAATAATAAAGAAAATTCTTGAAACTCTTTCTTTACCCTGTCTTTCTGTAGGTATCAAAGTGGAAACATAAATACCACACAAAGCTAAAATACTCTTTCATAGCTCGTTTTCCTCACTTAAAAAAAATATAGCCTGGAAATCATTTTCATTTCAGTACACAGTTTGTCCTCTTTCTTTTACACATCTTCAAAGTACTTAAGTGTGTGGACTTGTGATCTACTTAGTTGGTCTTTCATTGGTGGGAATTTGGATTTCTCTTTTCCTTAACTACTAAATTTATTTGGTAATGATCAATCATGTGAATGCATGTTTTAGATTTTTATGGGACACCACTTAAAGGTATATGGAATTAATTCCATAATCATGATAATGCTTCTGATTTACAATGGGAAAAATAATCTTGTTTGTTACTTTCATAATTATACAAAGCATATCTGTAAATTTTTCAAAAATATGTAAGACATCACTGGATGGTCTTCTTACTTCAATTTTGCAAAGCAGAAGATGCATGGATATTGTACAGTTATTTTATGCAGAAAAGCAAAGGGGATTCCAAAGTATATAGCTAGCTATTAAAATGGCAATAGACCCTTTGTCAGATGAACAAGAGGAGGATCTATTGCTGCAATTTAGAAAGAGCTTGATTCTGAGTTCATAAAAATGGATCAGATATTGGCTCTGCCACTTTAATGCTCTTAAATCTTGAAAAGTAGAAAATATGAAAGCTAAAGGTATCCGAAGAAGGTGGCACCCACCTTACTATACCCTAGATCTGTTGCCCCTGAGCTTCATCGGCACATTTATATACTGTTTGTTTAGTAGAATGCCTAGAATTCCCTGCTGCACTTGGAAAGCATATCTTACAGGTGCATGAGAAGGAAGGAAGAGAAAGTAGGCATGGTGACTGGTACCTGTAACACCGACACTCAAGAAGCAGTGGCAAAGGGGATTAATCTGAGTTCAAAGTCAGTGAAAACTTACCTCAAAAAGTTAGGGGGTTGTCCTTAGTATTTCTAAATGTATCAGCTCCCAGGAAAAGCCACTGGAACTGTATTTAAGTATATCCAATTCAAGTTGGACATAGGTACAAGGGTACACAAAATTTGGGTATCTATCCATCACCTATAAACTCTCTTCTATGCTTATTGGGTGTGAGGCTAAAATTTATATTTTCCAATGAAAGACAATATTTATCAAGGGATTTAGAAAAGATTACAAAGTTTATTTGCAAAATAAAAAATAACATCATATTTTTTTTACAAACCATAGATATAACTCTTATCTAGGGGATAGTAGCTTTAGTTGCTAGATATATAAGTTGCATGAAACAAATATTCAGGAATCTTAGTTCAACTATTAGAGAACAATGACTTTATATGATAATCAAGCTGACCATATATATATATATATATATATATACATATATATATATATGTATATATATATATATATATGCTTATTTATGTTTTGGGCTTGTCAGTTGGATCAGATTGCACATCTTGAAAACCAGCTGCCAAGCCACAAAGCTTCCCCTGGATCATGAAAGATCTAGTTTAATGAATCTTTTAGCTCAACCTTCTTCTTCCAATATTATTTGCCTCAACATTTTCTAGGTATAGAGCTTGTAAGTTAGAAGGTTTTGGCTCCATATTTTTCTGTCTAAGATACAAATACCATTCAGATACTCAGAGCACTTATTTTGCTATCCCCAAAGAAGTCAATAATAAGACCTACTTGTAAGATGGGTGATAGGTCTAGGGATTTCCAAGTGCATTTTGTAAGGAATATTCTAATGAGAGAAGATGTTCCAGAGGCAATTCAATATTGAAAGTAGTATGCATGTATATTTTTTCTTAAGTCAAAGATACATAACTTTTAGGAACAGGGGAGAGACCTCAGTGAGTAAAGAACTTGCCACAAAATAATGAGGATCTGTCTGAGCTAGAAAACCCTAGATTTTATGTAAAGCCAGATTCAGTATTAACACATTAATACACACACACACACACACACACACACACACACCATACATGCAAAAAAATAAAAAATAATAAAAATATTAAAAGATACCCCAAATTAAAGTGCTGTGGAATAATCCTTCTATATGCTGTGACTATATATTACTCTCATTGGTAATAAAATGTTGATGGCCTATAACAAGGCAGAATAAGGCTAGGTGGTATAGCCAAACTGAAAATGCTGGGGGCAATAGTATAAGGACAGAGTCAGAGAGATGCTAACCAGCTACACAAGAAGGAAGACATGATAGAGGACAGGTAAAACCATGAGCCATGTGGCAAAATAAGATTATTTAACAATGTGTTCATTTAAGTGTAAGAACTAGTTAGTAATAAGCCTGAGCTACTGACCAAGCATTTATAATTAATATAAGCTTCTGTGTATGTGTTTGGTACCAGGTGACTGGGACAGGAACTGTCCTTATACAGAAAAATTCCACCTGTATTATTTATCATATTTGGATACTACCCAAGAATTTTAATCCAGATCTCAGTTTCCTTATCTACAAGATAGCAATATTAATAACATGATATGTCCCAATTGGGCATTGAAAGAATTAAATGGAAAAATGCAAATATAATGCTGAGCAGTGTGTCTGCTATAGAAAAAAAATGCAAACAAATGTTCACTGGCATTACTTTTCCATTTCAAAAGTACTTCTCTCTTCTTTCTTCTGGTACACTACTACCAGTCTACGATCCTTCTCCTTCTGAATGCCTGTATTCAGGTCACTGCACACGAGCCCTTCTCCAGTGCTTGATCAACTGTTTAGTGAAGGGTAAAGAACAAGCAGCTCAAAATCAGGACACCTGGATTCAATCTCAAATTTCATCTTGTATTTATTGGCTGGCTCTAAGCGAAGATGGGAGATACTCACATTTTAGTGTGCCACTCAGAATTAGAGGCTATGAATAAGTCCATGTAGATTCTACAGAGGGACACAGGAAAAAGCTGCCTTCGCTTTTGAATTTGCACAGTAACAATCAGATGTGCCCCGTACTGAAAACCTAGCTAACTACATGGGACCACTGAAGTCATCTATCTTGGAGAAGAGCCTATAACTGCCACTTTACCAAAACAGCAAATCCATAACTACACTGTAAATATTTGTCCTTATACCAATAGATGAGTGTACCCCTCATCCCTCATCAAGGAACCTTCTCTATGCAACAAATGGTGACCATTATAGAAATCCACAACCAATCAAAATGCAGATTGGAGAGGCCAGGCCCAACGAGTACATCTTCAAAACAACTCCTGCACCTAAGGCTCATAACCAAAGGATCAGCGAGTTTTCTGTGAGATTGTCTCTCCTAAGAATGTCAGAAGCTGCACCCAAAAGTCTCACCAACATCCCTGCCTCAATGTGAAGTGAACAAGGACCATAACAATTGGCATGTTAAAGTTGATGGGGGAAAACCCACAAGGCCTCAATAGTGTACAGAAAAACTGTAGTCAACTAAGGAAGGCTGAGAGTGTGAGAAATAATCTTCCCTAGAAAAGAGAACATCAATTGGTTATCTATATCCTAGTCTTACTGACAAGCCATTTATGCTTTAAGGCAGCACATGCTGAAAGAGACACCAAAATACTGCAATATATTTGCTTCTCTCGATTCTACTTCAACCAGTCTCCACTTAAGCAATTCACAGAGCCCAATGTTAGACACATTGTTAGATTTAGCAGATTATGCTCAAATTGCATTCAACTAGAGTCTCATTGATCCTGCCCATTTACATTTATATGCTTATAGAATCTCATGTTAAATGCTTTCTGAGTATGGTGATTTGCTTCTAACAAATAAAATTCAGTGAAGTTTATGAGATGTCATATTAATGATTGAGTTATAACACACTGTGATTTCTGTCTGCTTACTTGCCTCTCAACTATTGCCTCTTTAACTTTAATGTTTTAATGAAACAAGCCTTTCCCAGCTGTATGTAATTCTAACCACACTGCCCATGGTCCTAAAGTTACTAAAGTATCTACAGATGCTAGAGTATACAGGAAGTAGAAGGTGAAACTCCATTTATGTAAGTGGAAGTCATCATGCACGCTGTACTGGTACTTTTTGATGGTGTTGCTATTTTGATGTCACCCATACTCCAATAAACAATCCCTCATTTGTGTTCTTGTAAGCAAGCCCAACCGAATTTACTGAATCACCAAGCTAGATTCAGGTGGAATTATTTTTATTGATGCCTGTATTAGTCAGGGTTCTGATATAACACACACACACACACACACGTGTGTATACATTCATATATGTTGGATTTATTAGAGTGACTTATACGCTGTGATCCGAGTAGTCTAGCAATGGCTGCCTCCTAATGGAAAGGCCAAAGAGTCTGGAATTGTTCAGTTCTTTGGACTGGTTGTTTCAGCAGCCCCAATCTGGTGCTGGAGTCCCACAGAGGTCCAAGAGAACTAGCAGTTTTCAGTCCACATTTGCACTCTGAAAAAGTACCTTCTAACAACAGTAAAGGAATGGCTCAAGATAGATGAACCTGCCAGTATGAGTGATAGCAAGCAAGTAGAAAGCCCAAACTTTCTTCTTCCATGCCATTTGATGTGTGTTACCACCTGAAGGTGTGGCTCAGATTTAGGTTAGATCATCTGTGTTGTAATATATGAGCAGCAGGGCTGTGTCCCCAGCACTTGGCTGCCCGCACGGCTAGCTTTATACCCGAAATAATTACATGGAAACTGTATTCTTTTAAACACTGCCTGGCACATTAGTTCCAGTTTCTTATTGGCTAGCTCTTACATATCGATCTAACCCATTTCTAATAATCTGTGTAGCTCCACGAGCTGGCTTACCAGTAAAGATCTTAACCTGCATCTGTCTGGAGTGGGAGAATCATGGAGACTCACTGACTCAGCTTCTTTCTCCCAGCATTCTGTTCTGTTTACTCCGCCTACCTAAGGGTTGGCCTATCAAATGGGCCTAGGCAGTTTCTTTATTGATTAACCAATGAAAGCAACAGATCAGAAAGAAATCACTCCCACATCACATCTGGCCCCAAATGATCTGGATTTATGAGGTCTACATCCTCATATAATCTAGCAAAGAAAAATCCTTCACTGGTGCACTTTACTGGCTTTTATTTACTTTTGAATGTAGTCAAGTTGACAACCAAGATTAACTATTACAGTGCCCTGTCTGGGGTGACTAGAACAGTGTGAAAACTAGTGATTATCAGTCCCTAACAGGCAGATCATGATTTTGAAATATTTTGAATAAAAATATCAACTTTGTAATTCCTTCCAAAGTAAGGAACTGAATCAGTCAGTGAGAAGAGATCATTGGAAAGTACCATATTGAAACAGAAAATAGATCTAGAGAAGTCATATAGCAGAAGAATGAACATCTACTTGATAAAAAGCCAGTGCTAGCTCTAATAAACACAGGAAATCCAAAGGAAAAAAATGGTAGAACAAAAGAGAGAAGATTGTAGAGCCAAAACAGTTTACAAGAAAGGGAGAGAACAGAGAAATTTACCACAGTAAACAGTTTTTGGGATGGGATTAGAGAGACTCTTAACAGGCTAAAGTGCTTGCCATGCATCCCAAAGACCCAAGATAGAATCCCAAGAACCCTTGTAAAAAGCTGAAAGCGGTGGATGCATCTGTATCCCAGCATGCCTAAAGAGAGACGGGAGACAGCCAAGTCCTCCAGAAGCTCATGGGCCAACTAGCCTGGTGTATAAAGTACAACAGCAGAACCAAGGAGATCCTCCCTCAAAATGTTAAGAGAGAACAGACTCTCCAAAGGTTCTCTGACCTTCACATGTTCATGTACATTGTGATGCGCAGGTTCTCTCACAGGTATTCTCATTGTTCTCTCTCTCTCTCTCTCTCTCTCTCTCTCTCTCTCTCTCTCTCTCTCTGTCTCCACACACACACATACACACACACACACACACATTAATGCAATGAAACCAGGGGTAGGACCTTATGAGATTTATTCCCTTAGCAATAATCCGTGTATATGTGGAAAATATATGGGAAATGGATACTGTAACGATTCTGCCACTTCCATGTGCAGAGTGGAGGCAAAATTATGAACCAGAAGTGACAGAAGTCAATGGGAATAGGATTGATCTTCTCCAAATTGTAGCTGTCCCATACAGAATAAGAAATCCGTCTCCTGAAGACCAGACTCAGTTATTATAAAATACAGTAAGCTTTCAGTAGACTCCAGCCCCCGCAGGAGATTGGCTGAGAGGGCTGAGGTCAGTATTGAGGAATAGGGCATTCTCTCAATTGTCAAATGGCTCTCATTTTTATGCTTCAGTTGATCCCTGTAACTCACGTTCTAATGCTTCCATCCTTACCTTGGAAAATAGAAAGAATTAAAATTGTACTTAGTCTACCATTTCTTTTGCTTACCCTTATTAGAGTCTTCTCTGACAGTTTTGATAAATTAAAAATGATTCAGAAGTAAGATATTCCTAAATGCTCGTTATATTTATAATACTTAGCTTCCAATCACATGTAGGAAATGTCACTTCCTTTAAAATATGAAAACTTGATTTAAACTCGCTGACTAAGAGCATTCTATCCATTCTGGAAGTAAGTGAATCCAAGATGCATTCCCTGCATATAGGCAGAATAACTAGCAAAGAAGACAGGCAATTCTGCAAGAGGAATTGTTCTGTTAATAAATGATGCTTGAGTATCCTCAGTCAGATTTCAGCTTCTGTGGTGACACTTTTTTTCTTCTTTGTGGCACTATTAGCAAGAACATAGCATTAATGCTTATCATAGCACTAACATCGCACAGGGATTGGCAAATAACATCTCAAAGCCAAATCCTGTCCAGTGTTTGCTTATCAGTTTCTATAGAAACAGACACACTCATTTATGAAATTATTGTGTAGACATAATATGTGTGTGTGTTTATGTGTATGTGTAATTATGGACATAAAGAGCTTTCATGTAGATGATATGGAAAAAGCTCAGGTATTGATCTTCACATTCTAACTTGTTTGGGGCAGGATACCTTTGCAGTTCGTCACTGAGTCCACCAATCTAGCTGGCCTGTGAGCTTCCAGGGACTATTCTGTCTCCACATCCTATCTTGCCATGGGGATGATAGAAATACAGGCACACACTACAACATTTAGCTCTATGTGGGTTCTCGGAACACTCAACACCCAAACTATCATTCTTGTTTGGCACATATTATGGTGTACTATAGGAGCTTAAAATGAGGACATAGGTCTTCTGGTGAGTTTTCCAGTCACATTTCGTGTAAAAGGTCTGTTTGGATTGGACTTTAAGACATAGAGGTCATTGTCATTTTAACAAGGAAGAAGGTAAATATATTGATGGAAAGAAATTTCTTTTCCCTTAGAATTGTTTGGTAAATTGGAGTGAGAATAATTAGTGGAGCAGGCTAATGTATAGTAAAACCAGAAACATTATGGCATTCAAGCTCTAAAAAGAGATGGAGAACTGAGACATTCAATGGATGAGCCAAAATAGATTACTGTAAACTGATTCCAGTGCTGATTTAGATGTTGGTCAATAGGACAGAATTACTCTACTCTGGGAGGTAAAGATGGGACATACTTTCTAAATAATAGATGTTTCAACAGATTCAAAACTTTTGGTGTCATGTTTCTCCATAGGAAAGACTTCTCAAAACAATTCAGAGAAAAGTGTATTACAAACATAATATATTTCAAACATATAAAAACATTATATATATACATATATACATACATACAAAAAAGGAGGAGCTGTTATAAGTGTGTGTTGGCCTACACATAAAAAAAAGAAAAAAATAGGACCACTGAAGACATAGCATCCATGCCTTCTTGGAAAGCATTTGGGAACAATGGACTTAAATGGAACAGCAAATGAAAGGGGAAAATACTGGCAGTAAGAAATGTTTCTACCTCCACTGAAATGGCTTACGTCACTGAAAGATTTAGAAATCTGTATATTTAGCTTGCTTCTCCAGTGATTCTTGTGTCCCTTCAAGTTTGAGAACCAGTGATACGGGGAAAGAGAGAATAGAAAAACAAAACAAATGAAAGAGGTAGAGGCTAGACAAACTGGAATGTTCACTCTGCGCCAAACAGACTTGGTAAGGGAACAATGGGAATCACAGAAGTCATGGGTGCTATTGGCTAAAGAGCAGAACCATTGGCCTAGGAGGCAGGAGCTTGCACAGACATTACTGACAAGGATAGAAATAAATGCCAGGTTATGTAGCTTTATAGTCATTTTTCTCAATTAAAGATGAAAAAACACTGAATCATTAGTTTGCAGTAAGACTTTTAAATGTAAATGTTATTAACAGAGCCTTAACATGACAATCTATTATCTTTGCAATTATTCTTTCTCTGCCATTATCTTTTATATTGCTTTCTGTTATTCTATTAGACATATGATGCCTGTTAACTTTTGTATGTGATTGTCATAATCTTTTGTTCAAATTTTTATATAAATTTTTATTATTGAAATTAAAATATAATTACATCTTTTCCACTTCCCTTTCCTCCATCTAACCCTTCCCACATATGCCCTCTCTCAAATTCATTGGTTCTTGTTTTCATTGTTGGTATACATATACGTGTGTGTGAGTGTGTGTGTGTGTGTACAACCTGCTGGATCCACATAATGTTACTTCTATGTATTTCCTGCTTAACTATTTGGTGTTAAGTAACCTGTCTATTGGGAAATGTGGGGGATGACGTGGGGAAGACTTCTTCTTCTTCTTCTTCTTCTTCTTCTTCTTCTTCTTCTTCTTCTTCTTCTTCTTCTTCTTCTTCTTCTTCTTCTTCTTCTTCCTCTTCTTCTTCGAATTTCTTTGTGGCATGACCAGAATCTTTTAAGTTGCAGAAACTAAGTGATCCTGTGGACCAAATGAAACATTTACAACACAACTCTTGAACATAAGGCTCAGTGATCAAAGGGGAAGGGAAAGAAATATTATGAGACAAAAGAATAAAACTTTTGCTAAAATAGTAATCTTCTAGAAATGTCAGAGGAGCCACATCATCAAGTCTCATTGACATGGCTAATTAAGCAAGATCTGAACAAGGATACCAATAAACGTGCTAACAGGGAATCTCATGGAGACCCAACCCTTTAAAATTTTTAACATTTTATCATACTATGATAATTTTAGCTATTTTTGTCAGCTATATCTTTTTTTAATTGAAAAGAGATTCTTCTTTCACACAATACATCCCAAGCACAGTTTTCCCTCCTTCAATATTTGCTAAGTCAAATGTGCTGTTTTAACTTCTTCTTAGTTAAGATCCCCTTTACTGTGATAAAATGCCATGACCATCACTGCCCATCATTGAAGGAAGTCAGGGCAGGAACCTTGAAACAAAAACTAATGCAGAGGCCCCGGAGGAATGCTACTTACTGACTTGCTCCTTATGACTTGCTCATTGTACTTTATTACGCAGCTCAGGACCCAAGGATGGCACTCCCATAATGGGCTAGGCTCCCCCAATGCCAATCATTATGTCAACTTGACATAAACTAGACAACACAAAAACTTTCAGTGTTTTTTTTTTCAACACTAGGGATCCATTCAAGGGCTTTGGACATGGAAAGCAAGCATCATGCCTAAGCAAGCATTGAGCTACAACCCATTAACCTTTATGTAGCAGGTTCTCTTTTGGGTTACCAACCAGGTCCCAAATCATGACACAGAAACTTATTAGTTATGAATGCTCAGCGTTGCTTAGGCTCATTTCTAGCTAGCTCTTATAACGTAACCTGTTTGTTTTTATCTACGTTTTGCCTACGGGGCATTTTACCTTTCTTTCTGTATGTCATGCTTCTCCTGCTTTTTCTTTGCTTGTCTGGCTGGCAACTGCCTGACTGGTTGACCCTGGGCATTTCTCCCTCTTTCTCCCTTGTTCTCCTCTCCTTCTTCTCCTCGTAGATTTTCTCCTCCTATTTATTCTCTCAGCCCTCCAGCCCCATCTATCCCCCTCCTGTCTTGCTAATGGCCATTCAGCTTTTAGTTAGACCAATCAGGTGCCTTACGCAGACAAGGTTAAACAAAAGCAGCACATCTTTGCATAATTAAACAAATGCAACATAACAAATGTAATGCATCTTTATATTTTTAACAAAGAAAGCAGAAACAAATGTAACACATATTTACAGTTAGTGTAATATTCCACAGCAGAAACAATTGTAACACATCTACATACTTAAATATTCCATGATACCGTTACAATCTACTTTTTAGATTTTCATTTTTTAATATTCCTTTTAATTCTTTTTTAAAAACATGTTCCTTTGAAATACATATACATCTTGTTTATTCATTTGATTTTTTATTTTTTTCCTTTTCCCCATAGAAGTATTCAGTTGGATATATATTGAGTTCCAGATCAACTAATTCTTCTGTTTTGTGTCTTTGGGTTATCCTTTAATGTGATTTTCAGTATTTTAGTGAGTCTTCGGTGTGACCCTACCTCTCTGGTAAAGGTCATAACTTACTTAACTTCAGAGAGTATTATAGTAGAAGAGTTTTAACCTGTTTGTATACCCTACTAAAGAGGATTCACTCACCTTTGATCAGTTTTGTGTTGATTTCACAACTTGGATAAACCCTGCAAAAAAATAGAAACTTATACCCTATACCCAGGTATAATGTCAGCCTGAGGCAACACAAGAATGTCTCTGTCATCTAGCTCTGTAATGAAAACAAGAGAAGAAATTCCTTGCACATCTCCGAAATGGTGGTCAAGGCATTATTAAGTTCCACTTTTGCATGTTGTTTTCATTTATTATTTTTGGGGGAGCATGTGCAACTAAGCACACAAAGTGTCACCTTCATGTAGAGATCACGGGACAACTTCCAGTGGTTGGGTCTCTCATTCCGCCTTGTTGAGACATGAATCTCTCCTACTGTTTCTGTTGCATTTCTGCCTCTCATATCAAGTAGGAATACTGACATTGTAGATCTGCTCTACCAAATCAGGTTTTTAAAAAATGGGTTTCAGGGATCACATTCGAGTGACCAATCTTGAGCAACTAAAGTTTTTTGTTTGTTTTATTTTAATTGTACTGGTTAGGCCATCTCCTCCTCATGCCAGAGAGCAGCATTTTATGTCCCAGTTTTTTTTAAGAAGCCCCCCAAAATTAATTTTATTGAATCAAGGCATTCATTCAACACTTAACTCAGATTGCAAGGATACCTCAGCATATTGGGTTGCAAAGGAGGGAGCAGTTTACAGTTTTAATGTAAAATAAAAAACACTAATTGCTACAGATATCTTGTAAAAATCTCCAAACAAGCCAAGTTTACTATTTAGCGATTCCCCCCTTTCTTAGAGAATTAAAAGTTAGATGATGTGTGTATTATTGGTTATAACTAATAAATCAGCTTGGAAAATCCTAGGACAGAGGCATAAATACAATATAAAAAGGCAAGATTTTTCAATCTTATTATAAGAATGTTAACAATAAGTGGAAAAGACACATTACGAGCAGGTATGTCCCAGTTTTATGCAGAGGTATTAGGTCCAGCATCACCTCTCTGTGCCATTAGAGCCTAAAGCCTAAATTCTGTTACTATGTCAAAGCTAACATCTTAGGGTCAGTTTTGGATTTTAAGTTGTTATGTAACAACATATAGGCTACTATAAGGATGAATGAGGTTTTGGGTTTTTTTTCTCGTTTGTTTTGTTTTTTTGAGACAGGATTTATCCAGGTGTCTGTCCTGAAACTATGTCTTGTAGACCAAGCTGGCCTCGAACTCACAGTGATCTACCTGCCTCTGTCTCTCAAGTGCTGGGATTAAAGGCGTGTGCCACCACTGCCCAGTGGATGAATGAGTTTTTAGGACAATGGATGCAGCAGAAGTTACTAATCATATTAAGTGAATTACGCTAGTCTCAGAAATACAAATTTATGTTTTCTCTCTTGTGTGATTTTTACATTCTGTACTGATAGATAAGATGGTATATGTATACAACACATGACAGTAGAAATGGCACTGATTGAAAGGAAAGGAACAAGAAAAGAGAATAAGAAAACACTCGACATACAATAAACTCTTGCACAAAATCTCTAAAAATAGCTTCTTTTTTAAAGGCTGAAATAAATAAATAAAAATAGAATAAAATCAAAACCTATGCACTTAAAGCCAAAACAACCATTTATTATCACTTATGAGTCGGTAGGTTGATAAAGCAAGGCACGAGAGTCTTTGGTTCCATGTGCTTGCTTATCAGATGGACTTCAGTCATTTGGAAGATTTAGTGCAAATGAAGCATTCACTATGGTGCACTTAGTGTGGCTGGCAGTTGATGCTGCACGAGGGCTCCCCTGGGGCTTCTGAATAAGATGAGCTGGTGTTCCTCCATAGGACTACTCAGTGAGGTTTGCTTGAGTCTCAGCCTGCATGGGCAGTTGGAGTCTATGAGCATATATTTGGAGAAGAATTGATAGTAGTTACTTATTCTGTACTCTGGAAACATCACATCATTTCTGTCTCATTTAATTGATCAAAGCAACACGTCACCTTAGGTACAGTGGAGAATTCTCCCTTTTGAAGAAAAGAATAGCAAATTTAATGCATCTAAAACTCAATGGTCCAGGGTCAAGATTTGTTTCTTTTTCCTCAAACACCTCTAAGCTTCCATTTATAATGCCACTAGGAATTGATTTTCCTTTGCTTTGGCAACTGAAGAACAATTCAATTTATCTCTTTGCAATCAGCTGACTTCTAAGTTTTTGTTTTAATTTAGTCCTCATTTATTAAGGCCTCACACAGCTTTAGGGTGGTCTTGTCAGCAATCTTGCCAGAACTTTTCTTTCTGTACAAAATTTAAGGAGCATGCTTACTAAGGAGGGTCAACATTCAGTGGTCATTTTTATTTTGGCAAGATGCTAATAAAGAATCTCTGCTACCAAGAAGAAAGATGTAACAGTTATGTGTGTTCTGTGATAATTTGATCTTAAATATTCCCCCAAAGGCCCATGCATTAAAAACGTGATCTGCAGTTTGACATGACAGGGGAGTGGGAGAAATGTTAGGAGATGGGGCCTATTGGAAGAGATTCACACATGGAGGATCAGCCCTTAAAGAAATTACTGGAAGCCTAGCCTCATTTTATCTTCTTTTTCCTTGTCATCCACAGACATCAAGTAAACAGATTTGCTACTATAGTGCTATATTATTTGTGCTTTAATAAATAAAGCTTGCCTGAAGATCAGAGGGCAAAGCAGCTGTCCTAGTCAGCCATATAGGCCAGGGAGTATTGGCACACACCTTTAGTCTCAGGACTCGGGAAACAGAGGCAGACGGGTCTCTGTGAGTTCAAGGCTACCCTGGGCTACACAAGATTGCATCTGTCTAAAAAAGAAGCAGAACTCACACAAAGGTGATTCCAGCACTGGGATCATACCCCTTTAATCCCAGCACTAGGGAGGTGAAGACAGAAGCAATATGACTGGACAGAGAAACAAATATAAAGAGTAAGATCGCTCTAGTGGCTTGGCTGCTTTGCTTTTCTAATCTTCACCTTGAACTCCAATATCTGTCTCTGGGTTTTTAGTATCTGTGCTGCATACTACACCACACATTCCTATCATATTGTGCCAACCTAGGCCCAAAGGAAAGGAACCAATTGAATGGCATGGACTGAAACCGCCAGAATTATGAACCAAAAACAAACTTTTTCCCTTTATCTTATGTTATTACAGATGTTTGTTACAGTCATGAAAAGCTGTCTTACACATGCTCTATGTTGTCAAATGTATATAAACTTGCCTGATATCTATCTCTTTTTTATCCTGGAAACCCTGTTCCTCAGTTGCTCGATGTATATGGAATAATAGAAAGCATCAATTTAATATATACTCATCAATGTATTGCTTATTATTAGAAATGATTATTAGAACTCTGTCTAAAAATTGCTCTCACTTGAACACAGTGGCTCTCCAGAATCAGGAATCACTAGAGAAAGCCAATACAGTGAGTTCTGCCTTACCACCGCTGAGCAATGAAACAATGAACTGGAACATAGAGCTCATCTTGTTTCTGTTCCCATCCAAACTCTCATGTTCCTTTTAACCACTAAATGTTTAAAAAGACGGATTTGAATAAGGAGTATTGTTTTGGCCCTGCTGATAGAAGAAATCCACCCTCCTTTTAATTCCAAAGTTGTACGCATGTCCATTTAGTGTGGCTAATTTCCTTTCTAAATGAAATGAAATTTGCATTTATATAGCCCCTTATATACCACAGGGGCTACTAAAAGGCCCTGCACAGCAGGAACTATTCACAAGCTTAGAACTGAAACTCTTGTAGGTGACATATCCATCTTCATGGTCTTAGTTAGACTAACTGATGCTACTTGCTCTGAGTGCTGAGTGGGCTAGAAAAATGCAGACAGCAATGTGAACTTTTTTTTTTTTGCAATGTGAACTTTTAAAGGTGAATTGCCTAAATATACCTGTAGCTAGATTTGGATGTTGAAATGAACAGATGCATCTCGTGTGCTTGCTGCTTGGCACTGATACTGCCTGTCTTAAAACTAATGTAGACAAAGATAAGCTTGGTGGCAAATTAGAAATATTCCCCAAATAAGAGAATGATGAAAATATAACAGAGATAAAAAGAAGTTACATTTAACTTCATACCATACACATTTACTTTAAGACACACCAAGGATTTAAATGGAAAAAAAGAAATTAGCAAATTCTCTGGAAGAAAATATAATAAAATATCTGCGCAACCTTAAGGCAAAGATTTCTTAAGTGGAACATCAAAAGCATTAACTATAAAAAGGGAAGATTGATAAATTTGAATTTATGGTCATGAAAAACAACAGAGGGAAAAGCAAGCCACAGCCTGGGAGAAAACACATACATCTGAGAAAGTAGTTGTGCCCAAAATACATAAATAATTATTATAAATCAAAAAGACAGATAAAATTATTTTTTTTAATGGGCAAGAAATTTAAAGACATCCTTACTGAAAGAAAAGTAAGTAGATGACCAAAAGATCGATAAGTATACATAAACATACTCAATATGACCAGCCGTCAGGGAAATTTAAACCAAAATGAGCTATCACATTATTCTTATAAGAATGTCTTTAACAAATAAGATGACAGTAATATTGCAAAGGATTGGAGAAAGATTTGGGACAATTACTTCCGTCTTATATAGCTGCAGAAACAAAGTAACTTAATATCTTTGAGAAATTAGCAGTATTGCTATGCATATACCTATGCTTATGACCCAGCAATTGTAATCAGGGTTGTGTGTCTTATGTTTTCCAAAATATATGTTCAAGAATTCTCATGCTAGAAAATTAAATTAAATCAATATGTCTAACAATAAAATACTACAAAGAATTGACAAAGAGTAAGCTCCCATCCGCAGCACAAATAAATAACAAAGAGCAATGATAAATTTGGATGTGCAGTATTATTTACTTCAATTTCTACACTAGCTAAAACTAACTAGTAATGTAAATTTTAAAAACAGTTGTACACAGGCAAGATGGTGCAGCAGGAAGAGCAGTGGTCAGGCAATTCTAATCATCTGAGTTTAATACATACATGAAAGAGTCAGATGTGGTATGTTATGTCTGTAATCTATAATCCCAGTACTCCTATGGGGATACGGCAAGTGGAGACAGGAGAATTGGCCAAAAGCTCATGAACACAGGGCAATGCAGAAATAAGTCTCAAAAATGAGATAGAAGGAGAGAACCAACCCCTGAAAAATTGTCCACTAGCCTTCTCTTATGTATCATAGATGTACACACACACACACTTTTGATAAAAAAAAATGGTTATTTGGGAGAGAAGATAATATTCAAAAGACAGCAGAGAAGGAAACTTCTGGGATACTAGAAATATTTTATTTGAGTATCTTCATCTTAGGGGTGGGTTCTTGAGTGTCAGCCACTTAATTGTGTATATGCTACTGTATATATGTTATACCTCAATAAAAATGACAAAATACAAATCAAAATACAATTGTGGATGTGTTAAACCCAAATCATTGTTGCCTTTAACCTATCATATACTGGTTACCTTTTACTTTAATGGGCACTATAACTATAGTTCTTTATACTCTAAACTCTGTGATTGTGAATGCAAAAAAGTTAGTTTTAATTGTCATAATATCTAGAACAAAATTCTTAACATAATAACTAAATACAAACTCCATGAGCAAAGTGTTAATGTACTTGAGATACATGAGGATCACTAGATGCAGTCTTCACAAATGTCAAGAGACTCTTGTACTTCAAATTTTCATTTTTTTGAAATTGAAATATAATTACATCTTATTTGCCTTCCACTTACTTCCTCCAGTCTCTGGCAAGTACCATCCTCATAATCTCTCTCAAATTCAAATCTTTTTTTCTTTATTATTGTTGTGATTGCCATTGTTTCTTGTCTTGTCTACTTGATGTTCTGTGTGCTTTTTGTATTTGTATAGGTGTATTCCCTTAATTTGGGAAAGTTTTTTTCTGTGGTCTCTTGCATATGTGTGTGTGTGTGTGTGTGTGTGTGTGTGTGTGTGTGTGTGTATTATGCCACTCACGTGGGATTTTTCTCACTTGTCTATGCTTATGTTTCAAAAGTTTGACCTTTCAAAGTTATCCCACATTTCTGGTATTTTTGATTTGTTTTTCATAATCTTCAATTTAATTTCTCTACTTTCCCTTTGAATAATGGTGTTCTATCTTTTATTTGATTCATTCTACTTGTAAGGCTTCCACTTAAGTTTTCTAGTTGGATTATTATTTGTTTGTTTTTCAATTCCATTATTTCAGCTTGAGTTTTCCTTAATGCTTCTATCTCTTTACTGAACTTAGTTCTCGTGTCCTGGATTGTCTTTTTCTTTGCCATTGACCTTATGTTTGTGGTTCTTTAGGCATCACCTAGGCTTTTATTCTCCTTAATTTCACTACACCCTTTCTTTGTGCCTTTCTCCTTTCAAGGACTGAAATTCTTTGATGAAGCTTTTACTCATTATTTTAAATTTTGTTTCCTGAAGTTCATCCAAGTAATGCTCATTGGCCAACATTTCTACAGGACTGATAGGTTTTGTTGAGGAGATACTAGCTTGATCTTCCATGTCGTTTGTATTTTTGCAATGAGATATGTGCATGCTTATGGGCACCTCTTGTTAGTTCTGCATCTGATATGGATAGAACAGGTAGGGCAGAGCATGGGGTATATAGGCTGGGGTGGGTTTGAAGGCTGGATATGACTTAGGTGGAATGAATTCAGGTGGTTTCAAATATCTGGTCTAGCACATAAAATGTGCAGCCTCATCCAAGCCTAGAATTTGAAGGTCGATCTGAGAGCTGGGGAGGGTGTGGGAAAAGGATGGTCACGTGGACTATTGAGCTAGACCCTGGCACAAGATTGCAGTATCGGGACTATGCATAGAGGTTTGTTGTGGTGCAATAGAGTGCACAAATTATAGGTGGGTGGCAGGGGTTGTTACCAAATCCTGGAGGTTTGAGGCCATGCAGGCAGGGCTGATCAGACTAGGCCCAGGAACTGGATATGGGACCCTGGCTAGACCTGTGGTGTGGCAAGGTATACTCAGGTAAGGATCAGGGAGATTCACCTATCTTGACACTTGATCAAGATGTGCTGTACTTAGCTGGGCAGAGAGGTTGGATGTAGTGTGTAGGTTGTCTAATTCACACTATTCTAGCAACTGTGAGACAAAAGGGTCAAATATGCTGCTTTCTCAAATTGCTTTCATATTATAGCAAAATATTTGTATCGTATATCCCTCAGTCCTAGGAGTGTATCCTTTCCTTTTTTTTTTTTTTTTTTT
>NC_022026.1:43712725-43734270 GCF_000317375.1 Microtus ochrogaster | reverse complement strand
CTCGAACTCACAGAGATCCGCCTGCCTCTGCCTCCCGAGTGCTGGGATTAAAGGCGTGCGCCACCACCGCCCGGCTTTTAAAATGATTTTTTTTTTTTTAGTATCCTTTCCTTTTTGGGATTTCCTCAACCAGTCTTATTTGAGTTGCACTAAGTATCCCCTATGGCCATGATAAATTCCAAATTTTGATCATATCTACAGTGGTAATGTTTGATTGTACCTCATTTAGTAGTCTTCATTTTATATATTCTCTTCCTCCCATCTGCCAATAAGTAATAAGGAAACCAAAAATATGTATCAGGAAATGGTAAATAAGGAGGGAGATGATCATCTTTTAAAAAGCCAAGTTGTCCATCCACACTCAAACTCATATATTACTTCAATTTTGCCTTCAAAAATCACATATTCCAGGAAAATTGAGCTGTTGGTGAATAGTCCAAACTTCAAATATCAGTGAATATCACTGCATACAGTTGATGTTGGTAGTTTCCTCGAGACACTTCACTTTATGGCATTTGTAGTCATACATAACTTTACTTAACTACAGAGACAACATGATAACAAATATAAATTCTATATAGAAATTTGAAGACTCTGTTTCCTGTGGCCTTCCTCATTACTCTACAGAGCTTAATACAAGGAAGCACAGTTAATATGAGACTCTGTGTGTGTGTGCTATTATTATTTGCCTCTCAGTCTTCACATCACTTAATAAAATGTCTTGCTTTTGTCCTTCCCTTCCATTGATAACAAAATAAAATAAAAAATGATTTTTATTCACTAATAAATTTGTGACATAACTTGCTTGATCAATAGAATATAGAACATATTGTTCATTCAGTTTTATAATTAGCATTGTGATTGAAATAAGGAGTTTGTCTCTGTTATAGCTGATATAAATTAACCACATTCAAGTAGAATTTTTTTCTGGACTATCTATATGTTATAATAAGGTAACAAGGATAACACTTCCTGTTTCCCTTTCTGCTTTGCTTGATACATGAGAACAGTAAATACTACACTCCTACTAGAAAGAAAAGGTCTATATGCTTTATGGCCATGTCCCATACATTTGGTTTAATATAACGTTTCCATTCAGAAAAAGTATAAGCTCTCTGAAGGTCTTCACAAACAGAGCCTTAGAGATAGAGCATCTAGTCATCTTTTTTCAATAAAAATTTTAAATCCAAAACATTTGGCTTCTGAAGGTACTAAATTAGCTTGAGCAAGTAACTTAGTTTCTTAATTTTCAGTAGGAAAAAAGTGATAATGAAGATATCAACTTCTGATAGATAATGTTACAATATGTGAAAATGTTTTTATGGTAGTAAAAAATATTCCTTCTTTCATTCTTTCTGGGGGCAAACTTAGGGTTGGGATCAAGATATCCTGGGTGGTATTTTTTTTGGTATCATATATAGTTTTCACATAACCGTATAATCATTATCTTGCATGTTTATGATATGCACCAATAAGAGATGAAACTATTTAAAAAATTGATATCTCCATGCAGATAGTACACTCAACTAACAGATTGTTGGATTGTTCTAGTTTGTTTGGGGAAATGGTCCATCCATTAGTTGTATGTATTTATTCCAAAGCAATCTTTTAACTTTCAAATAATAATTTGCTCTCAGTTACGTTAACATAAAACTAACATTAAAGTTTACTGTAATTACCAGAATATATAGATGTTTTGAGTATCAGCAATCAATCTCAGCAGTTCTGAAGCTACAGCATAGTTTACAATATAGCATAAATTCTGGAGTTCAATTTTTACTTTTATGGGTAGTTTGGCAGAAATGCGATGAACAGGTTTTTAAACCTATTTCTTTGAAATTCCTAACTTTTGAAACTAAATTCTCTCTCTCTCTCTCTCTCTCTCTCTCTCTCTCTCTCTCTCTGTGTGTGTGTGTGTGTGTGTGTGTGTGTGTGTGTGTGTGGTGTGATCCAACATAATTAACATAAATATCCAGAGTTCACATTCTAGCACCAGCAATTTGTCAGCTTTCAACAACCATTTGCTCTGCCCATTGAAATACCTTTTACCTCTGTAAATTCCTAATTAGCATAAGAAGTAGCATTATAATCTCGGAGAATTTTATACACGTATACAGTGAAATATGATTATATCCACTCTCCTCACAGCTCCAAATACTCCCAAATCTCCCCCAACACATCTGCCTTCCAACTTGAGAAATATTTTTAAAACCATGTGTCTTTGAAGACTTCACAGGAAGTTCCATGTAACACATCACCAGTCCTGCCATCTTCTTGGGATGAAAGCACAGCAGCTATGAAAATAGAACTTCACTTTGCCAATTTTGGAGGACTTTTCAAATCATAGAATTTTGGACTTCAACTTTTACAAATAGCAATATCCTGGTGGAATAGAAGGCAAATGATTTGGTGAGAAACATAAAGGATAAAACATTTCTCCAGCAATATTTCCTCTCTTTTCAGATTACAGTTTGGTAGAACAGCCATTATAGACAGAAAGTGCTGATGGAAGTCACAAGGCCACAACTGATTTTTAAATTAGCCCTAGTACTGGTTCTAACTAAGCACCAGGAGAAAATGGTCAGTTTTCAATAGATGGTAAACAACCTAAAATATATCAAACTGGTAAATACACTGCAAAGATAATTAAAAGGAGACACGTGCCTGCTTTAGTGAATTTTTGGAGGAAACTTTATATTATTCCATTAAATATCTAAAGGAACATCTATATAATAGCTGAGTGAACCAATATGACCTTGTTCTATAGAATAATGCTCTTGGAGACTGTAAAGATTTGTCACTCATATTGGTTTAATAAAACACTGTTTAGCCAGTAGCCAGGCAGGAAGTATAGGTGGGGCAACCAGACTAGGAGAATTCTGGGAAGAAGAAAGGCTAGACATGGAGGAAGCAAAATGAGAATGCTGCACTGATAAAAGGTACCAAGCCATGTGACTAAATATAAATAAGAATTATGGGGTAATTTAAGTTGTAAGAGCTAGTTAATAATAAGCCTGAGCTAGTAGGTCAGACAGTTTATAACTAATATAAGCCTCAGTGTGTTTCTTTGGGACTGAACAGCTACAAGATCGCATGGGACAGAAACTTCTATCTACAACCTTGTGCTGACATTTTCGGATGATGTATGGAAAAGGAAAAAAATAATTTAAAATGTCCTGAATTTGAAATTATAATTATCAAAGACAATGAAATGAAATCTGTACCAAGTATATAGGTAGAAAAATAAACTATAATAACTATTATGTAAATAAAACTCTACTGCTTCCAAAACTTAGAAAATTCTTCCAAGGCTAACAAGATTTGTGATTTGGCCACAATGTTTATTTCTTTGTCCTTTTTTCTATGCCCAGGTATAAAAATATTTTTCTGATTTCAAAAGTAGTGAGGAAACTGTCAATCACCTGTATAGGGGAAAATGAAAAGATGAGGAAGGGGAAATAAGAAATATATACTTTTTGCTATGATATTAGTTGTTTAAACTTTATATTAGCAGTTCTCATATTTATTTCTCCCTTCCAGTCATCGTCTAACATTGTTCTTCACCAATAAGCATTCAATGAATATTTAAGAAATAAATTTCATCTTGGACAGTCTGGAACTACTTGTTTGAAGAGGACTTTGGCACGCTGCTCAAGAGAATCACAAATTATCTGTTTAAACAAATGTCTCAAGGTATCTAGCTCACGAACACTTTAGTGAAATCCAGAAAATGAGAGAAGGTACAGATGTCATCAAGACTATGAGGAACCTCACCAAAGATCCTAGTATAAGAGGACAATGTAGCTTATAAAAAAATTCACCCTCAATAAACAAGGCTGAACTGTACACCCAAGTTTCACTCATAGAAAAGGGTTCGTAAAAGGAGAACGCAGTTTTTAATTTTTGCTGCTCAAGCCAATGTCTGATTGGCAGGTGGTATATAACACAATGTGGGTTCTAGGTATGATTTCCTACTCTATAACAATTAGCTTTGCAGCATAAGCAGAGCCCTTGGACTGTCTAAAACTCGATATCTTTCATTATAAAGTTGAAGCATTGATATTACAGAATCTCACACGGCTTGAGAATTACAGAAGGGTAGCTTCTGGGTTTTGACAAGTTGATAAATCTCCTCCTACAAAAGGAAAAGGAAACCATGAACTGGAAAATAAAATTATAAAAACCTTAAGATACCCTGAGGGACTGATGACAAGTCTGAGACAAGTCAATGGGAAAATAAGCTGCAGCAATGGAAAGACCAGGAAACAGCTAGTCTATCTTCCCCTCACATTAACCTCGAAGCTCTAATATCATTGCCTGTCCCACAACTGAAGAAACCAAAGAGACTATTGGTATATTGGGGTAATATCCAGAAAACAAAGATGTCCTTCTGAGGTAAATAGTCAAGAGAAGTAGGGCAAGATTAAAAAGAGGAAATCTATAACACTTCAGCACATAGACCTTCCTTATCTACTAATCAAGGTTAGCATTCCCAGGACTAAATCATGAAGTTATATACCTGATGTGGCAAAGAAAAAACATGTGCCTTTGGGTGCTTTCCCTAAAATTCAAAGCCCATTTGAACTATGAGACAATGCTGTCCAAATACAAGATAGAGAACCTTACAGTAAATACCTGAGCAGCACATGCTGTAATGAATAGTATGGAAGAAAAAGACACTGGTGGATAAAATGGAAACATATGCTGTATGAGAAGGCTATAGGTTCATAGATAGCATTAAAGCAACATTAACTTCTTAGACTTGACAAATATGTCATAGTTATATAATGGTGCCATAAGTGGAAGTTGTGCAAAGGTGAAGGGCTAATGGAATCCTTTAGAGCCATCTTTGACACTTCTCTGTAATTCTAACGTTATTTCAAATAAAAAGATTTTTTAAAAAGTAGAGCAAGTACAAGTGACTCTATTATTTATGATAGTCTCTCCATTATGCCTACAGACCATGCAAGACTAAAGGAAATGACATCATTCCTGTCTTCTTTTTCTTTAGGAGATCGCTGTTCTACATCTGGGAAGAAAAATTAACCATTGAAGTAGGAATGCACAGGCTTTCTCAAAAGTAATTTATATCTTACAATCTTTCCACTGCATAGGTCATTTAGCCCTGAGGGTAGGGATTTGGTGAAGAGATTCCATTTAAGACAGAATTATTCACTCTCTATACACTGTCTAGTTGGAGGTTTCTGTGCTAGTTTCAGGGACTGATGACTCCAAGGAAGTAGTGTCTTCCAGACACAACAGAACTGATACACATATGAACTCACAGAAATTATGACAGCAAGCATAGCTCATACACAAAGTTTCAGCTGTATAGAGTCCCAGTGCTGGAGTGAACACTGGCTCCCATCCCTAAACAAGAAGCTATCTCCAATTGGCATCTGCTTGCAAAGGAAAAACTAGTTTTCTCCAATAGAGTCTCACTGGGTGCATTAACCACACTTAAAGATAGACCTTATACTCAACAGTAGATGGCCAACACAAAATGAACTCAATGATATTTTTGTAGACAGGATCACCATTTTCAACGGAGATATAAGTAAGAGCCAGTGGCTAGCTGATTTGCTTTTCTGAACTTCAGGCTAAACCCCAAATTTTTGTCTCTGAGTTTTTATTAATCATGCTTCAGTTTCATATTTCCTTGTTTGGGAAATTTTGTCTCATTGGTCTTTTGCTTATATATTCTTATTTCCCATTTTGTATTTTTATGGTGTGTGTGAGAGGGGCATATGTGTGTTGTATTTCCTGTTTATTTATTTAAAGTTCTGGTTTGTGTTCATTTTTTATTGTTGTTGTTTATCTGTATATTTTCTGAAGAGAGAAAGATAGAAAGAATGCATGAAGTTGAGAGAGTAAGGAGGCGGGAAGAACTTGGGAGGAGCTGGGGAAATGTACCCTAGACAATCTAGTCTGTCACTGTTTGAAACAACATTTTACAAATCACTCTTTTGTGAAAAAAAATCCGTGCAATATATTCTGATCTTTTCCCAGGCCCATTTCCAATTCAAAAATTGTACATAAAAGACTGAAAACTAAGCCAAGATTTTAAAAGATTCTCGGGTATTAGGCAGACAAAAAAAATAGAATTTAAGTCCTGCCCAAAAGATGGAATTTTGATAAACAGTACAAGTTTCAGGTGACAAGAAATTGCTACACTATGTGAGAAAAGGTAAACAAGAACTAAATCAACTATGATAAATATAGAAGCCCAGGTTGAATTATGTCAACCCTAGGCCCAGAAGCCATACAGAAAAAGATGGAAAGTCCCCCTGAGGAAGATAACATCATTCAGAGCCATAGATCACTCTCTTCAATCTGTATATGAAACACCTGATCTTTGATTTAAAACAGCTAGGTTAATAAGAGTGAAAATCAAGAGTTAATAAACACTATGGATACACTCAAGAGATATATAGATTGTGGTGTTATCTGACACTAAATAGTCATATTTAATATTTTAGTGTATTGAATGACAATATTGAAATTTCAGCAAGAACTTGAAAAATCAGTAAGTGACTGAAAAATACAATATCCAATGTCTAGGGCAGTTGCTCAGTCATTAAGTCATTAACTTTTCTCAAAAGTGTGAGGATCTGAGTTTGATTCCAAGAATGTCCATGTTAAAAGATAAGCACTGAGGTTCATGTTCATAATCCTAATTATACTGACATTGTAATTTTGTTATGGAGATGGAGACAAGAAGATTTCTAGGACTCTTCCTGGCCAGTTAACCTAGCATACTTTCTATATTGCAGGACCCTGAGAGACACTAAAGCCAAAATATCATCAAAACCAAAAATACAAGGCAAACAGTGTTGAAGGAGAAATACTCCACTTTCAAAATTGACATTCACCTGCATGTGCATTCATGTACTTTTACACAGATGTACATGCACAAATAACCAAATTTTAAAATTAATTGGATGGCCTAGTGGTATGTTATAGAGAAGATAAAATGAGTTACTGAGCCGGGCGGTGGTGGCGCACACCTTTAATCCCAGCACTCGGGAGACAGAAGCAGGCGAATCTCTGTGAGTTCGAGGCCAGCCTGGTCTACAAGAGATAGTTCCAGGTCAGGAACCAAAAGCTATGGAGAAACCCTGTCTCAAAAAAAATCAAAAAAAAAATAATGAGTTACTGAAAGATGAATCTGAAGAAATTATTGATGCTGAAATAATGACAGGCTTAACTTTTGAATGTTCTTAAATGTTAATTAAAAATTATGTGTTGTATATTCGCATGATTGTATGGTCGCTGATTTTTTTCTATATATTAATATTTAAGCTTATATTTTTAATCTATGTAGTATAACTTTTAAAATATGGTTGATTTTTTTTAGTGGTCTAAAAGTAAACAGAGTTAGAGTCCTTGAAAAAGACGATAAGATTGTGGATCTTAAAAACAAATACAGAAATTCAAGCACTTCCAGAGAAAGCTAATTATTCAGTATCAAATGATCATTGATTATATTTCCTTCAAACTACTGAATAACAACACTATAAGCAAGAAGATAACATATTTTTATACTGAAGATAAAAGCACCTGAACACAAAGTTTTAGATATTAAGAAAAATAAATGTTTTAAAATGATGCTAAGCAGTGCAACATTTGCTTAGCAGGCGCAAGGTTCTGTGATCAAGCCTTAATACTGACCAAAAAGCTCTAGACAGATGGCCCAAATTATGTGAAAAAGGAAGAGCCATCAAATAATTTAAGCTTGGAAAAATAAATGGAAAAGAAGGAAATATATATGCTGTCAAAAACTAAAATTCTAAAGAATACTTATACAGTTTATGCTTGTATAAACTAAAAACACCAAAATGAGCAAGTCTCTCAATAGAACATTCAACTCTCATGCCAACACAATGATTCCAAGAGGCAGAATTACAACAAAAAGGATGAAAAAGTAAAACTAAGACAATAAATGATATATAAATAAGTAAATATAAAGAAAAGAAGTGGAGACAGATGTAGCAGCGCGCAGCTATGGGAGGATGAGGCAAGAGTACTGCCACGTGTTTGAAGCTAGCTAATAGCTAATAGTTCATAGCTCATAGCAAGACCCTATTTCAAAATAAAAAGGTAACAATGGATAGGAATTGTATTATGTAAAAACAGCAACAAAACAAACCAAAAAGAATAAAACAAAACATTTAAACTAGGAAATGGCCAAATAAATAGTTAAATATGTTCTACACATAAACAAAGCAATAAGAAAACTGTAACTAATGTAGGAAGATATATATTCAGCACTAACATACTTGTTCTTAGTGTTAAAGCCTCAGCATCAATCATAACTAGAATACATACTGGAAAAAATATACATTTACCTTGAATGGACACTCCCACATGTCAACATTTGTGGAATGCATCTAAATCCACATCTAGGACATTTGACTTTAGATAATTGTTAGGATATCAGAAGTATTTAAGACAAACATAGACTTCAATGCAAAAAGATAGCCGAGCACCTCCAAAGGAAATATAGTAAACAAGGAAAAAGGCAAGTAGTAAGGGCTAAATTACAGAACAAGAAGAAGACTAAAAACCATATCTTTCAAAATATTAAGCGGTTTCTTGGTAAGATGGATAAAGAAATTATAATAAAACACAGAAGGGTGGGTATATAACTCAGTTGATAAAATGCTTGCCTAGCATTCCTGAAGCCCTGAATTTCATCCCCAGCACTATATAAACCAGGGTGGTGCTGCATCCCTCTAATCCTAGCACTTAGAAGATGTAGAAGGGAAAGTTGGTAGTTAGCATCACGCTTGACTAAATAGTGATTTCAAGGTTAGCTTAAGATATATGAAACCCTAGCTCAAAAAATAATCAAAATATTTTAAAAATTAAAATTGTTTTCAAAATCAAAAATTTTGAAAAACTGCAATATAAAGTGGTAACTTTTAAAATATTAAAAAATAACTACATGTTGAGAAATTTGAAAACTTAAACCAATTTTCCTGAAAGAAAAATGTAAAAATTCATAGACAAACAATTGTTAAATAAATTGAAATTGCAGATAAAGATCTTTGATGTGCAAGAGCCCATCAATATTGCTTGGCAGGTGACTTCTCAAAATCATCCATATATAATACATTCTCTCTCCAAATTATTCTAGTAAATTTATTCTAGTATATTTATCAAAGCTACTGATTCCTTATGCTAATGCTATCTAGATTCCCAAACTGGTAGTATATATATATACTATATATATGTGTGTGTGTGTGTGTGTGTGTGTGTACATATATGCATACACATACATATATATACATATATATGTATATATATACACTTTTCGGGATTGGTCCACCAGCCACATGGCACATTGGGCACTGACTCTTCCACCCAAGGTTCTAGCCGGCCCTCAGATGTAGCCAGCTGCTGCTCAGTGCTCCCTGATACATTGTATATTAGTATATTAGTAATTACAATTAGTAATTGTATATTAGTCATATTGCCTTACACAATTCCCCTACAGGAATTTTAATGCAGAGGGATGATATTATCTTAGAATGGATCTTTTTGCCACATAAACCAAGTAAAAACTTAAAAACATATGTGGAAAAATTCTCTGAATTAATTATAAAAAGAAAATTGAGACTTTGTCAACTAGCAGGTATTAGATGGAGCAGAGATTATAGTGCCTTTTACTACTGATGAAATTTAAAAATTATAGGAAGACAATGAACCATGGCAAAGAGCTTTGCTAATTTTTTGGAGAAATTAATACCAATTATACCAAAAGTGATAGAACTACTTGGATTCTTTCCCAAATTGCATGTGATGCACCAATAACTGAAGCCTGTACATTTTATACTGATGCAAATAAATCAGGAAAGGCGGATTACAAATCAGAAGAATTAAATAAGGTGGAACAAAACCCTTAAAATCCTGTTCAAAGGGCAGAATTATATGCTATTCTCATGGTACTAAGGGATTTTAATATAGTTATAGTTACTCTTAATAGAGTTACTGATTCACAGTATGCATAAAGAGTTGTCTTGCATATTAAAACTGCAGAATTTATAGCAGATGATACATAATTGACTTCATTATTCATTCAAGTTCAATACATAATCAGAAATAGACTTTGTCACACATACATAACACACATCTGATCCCATACTAGTCTACCAGGTCTTCTAACACAAGGTAATGCAGAGATTGATCAATTATTGATTGGAAGTGTGATGAAGGCCTCAAATTTTCATAAGAAACATCATGTCATTAGCAAAGGTTTAAAGAACGAGTTTTCTATTACATGGCAACAAACTAAGGAGATTGTAAAGAGATATCTTACTTGCTCTTTCTATAACCAAACACCATTACCTTCAGGGAGTAACCCAAAGGGTACTCAAAAGAATGCTATCTGGCAGATGGATGTGTTCCAGTTTGCAGAATTTGGAAAATTAAAATATGTACACCACACCATTGGCACTTATTCAGGTTTTCAATGGGCAACTGCCTTGAACTCAGAAAAGGTTGATTCAGTAATCACACATTTATTAGATGTTATGGTCATCATGGGTATACCTGCATAAATAAAGACAGAGAATGGTCCAGAATATGTCTCTAAGAAAATGAAACAATTTTTTGCTTATTATAATATAAAGCATATTACAGGCATACCAAACAATCTTATAGGTCAAGCAATTATAGAAAGATCAAATTGAACTATAAAGGATATGTTAAACAAACAGAAAGGAATGGAAAATACCCCCAGAAATAGATTGTATAGTGATTTATTAACCTTAAAGTTTCTTAACACTGATTAGAAAGGAACAACAGCAGCACAGAGACATTGAATAATAGAAAAAAACTTCTGAATTAAATGAGCCATTGTATTTCAAGGATGTGCTGACCTCACAATATAAACCAGGAGATGTGCTATATTGGTGAAGGGTTTTCACTCTTGTTTCCACAGGAGAAGAAAAGCTGTATATATCATCAAATTAATAAAGATTGAATTTGAAAAAAAACCTCTTGAGAAAAAAGAAATGACAGCTCATCCACCGACGTGACAATCACACAGGTGGTACAAAAACCTCATAAGGTTTGGAACAGGATTCTGTTCCTGTTTTTACAGGAAAACATTTGTCTTCAAAGAGTCAAGTGACCTTGGACATCTAGATGTCTAAAGATGAAAAGATAGCTATCCAGAAAGGATCAATAAGCAAAGAGAAATCTGACTTGTGATGCTGTATCATCTGCATGGTAGAATTTGATTATTTGGACATGTATACATCTTTACTTAAAAATAAGAGCTAACTTTGGAGTTGGACAGTGGCTATCCTTCTTTAAATCCAAGCATCTTGTTAAAAGAAAAAAATCAGAATTTCTGTCTCATGTCAGGAGACATCTGGTATGGGACAAAAAGAAGATAGAGTTTAAGGAAATATTTTACTTTTTTCCATGCTTATTTTGTCTATATCATATCTTTCATTGAATATATGTCTACATGAATAATGTTTAAGTTTTCCACAATAAATATTAGATTTTCCTGCAGTAATCTTTGAAGCTCCCAGAAAGAATATGGGGCCCCACGAAGATGACTCCACTTGGTTGATATGATGTCATGATGTTGATAGCACTACTATGAGACCAGTTTTGGGGTACCAGCTGCAGAAGTGGTACATCTTCTTACAATGTTCTGGCCAGAACTCCAAATAAGAACTTCAGAAAAACCCTATAGACTACTCAGAGACCATTTTCAATTATACAAACAGCAATCTTGAAACTTAACCATCATTTTATTTTTATAGGATCCCATAGAAAAAAACATCATCCCCATGACAGCAGGAAGCAACTCTAGAAGATGATGTCCCCTTTCCCCATAAAGTTTGTCCTCAGGGTTAGGGACACCATTTTGGCCAGGTCGATTATTACTCACATTGAGTTGGGGGTTGGGGTGGAAATTATGTAGGCCCAGTGAACTCAAAAAAAGAGAAAAAATTTAATAGGATCATAGGTAGATTAGTGCAAACTTACACTAATAATAATAATAGTGAGTAAAGAGTGAATACTTATGAGCTATTGTTTATGGACAATTTACATTGGTATAGATTTTTGTATATTGATACAAGTTCAAATTATATTTGTTATATTGAATATGCGCCTATTTCTGTTTATAATATTTATACAACTATACACAGTTATTTTGTCAAATTATATGCATGTATGTTCCTACCTCTGTTAAAGACATTTTGTATAATACAATTTTAGGATATATTTATCATATTGCATTATATATTTCTATATCTGATCAAGATTTATACATTGTTTACATTTTGAGGTCATTGTCCTTCTTTTCTACAAAGTTGTTTAAAGGTTATTTAATATTCTGATATGTAGTCTTAATCTTTAAGTTATATAGGTATTAAGTATTATAGGTAAATAGTCATTCATGTTTGTTATACTTTTAGTCAGACTAATTAGGTTCTTTATATACATAGAGATTGTATTCTTCAACCACTTCAAGGATCTGTAGAACATGACATTTAAATAAATTAGCATCCTGTTGACATGAGACATGATTGCTCCTGGTAGCACCCATATATTCTAGAGAGAGTAATGAGCACCAAAGACACTCCACTTCGAGTTTGTTTTCTTCTTGGTACAACTGGCCTTTGGACAAAAAAACTGCCCAAGCCTCAACCACTGACAAAGTACATGATGTCCAGACTAGAGAAGCAGGATACAAGAAAAAAGACTGCCAAACCTTTCCAAGACAGGGTAAGATGGTTCCAAAAATTTTCCTGCCTCTGAAAATGGTCTGTGAGTTACTCTAGGCATTAGCCAAAGTTGGTTGCTTCAACATTGCAAATGAGACTTTGGGTAATTGCTCAGACAGCCAGTTGTCTCTGTCATTTATTGCACATTTTGGAAGCTGATTGATTTCACTTCCTGCCTACTCAGGTCTTCAATGGGGTTGAAGATTAGATAGTCATAGTTACCGTTCTCTTATGATCTAGCCAAGCCATTTCCAATACAAGACTTAGACTTTTTAGGATAGAATGTTTATCAAAACATTAGAATATTTTCCTTGCTTAATATTGTTTATGTTGGTTGTTATTCTAACTTTATACTTGATATCTGGTCCTAGTACACATAGTTTTGTATTGGATTTGGATCTCTCTTATTTAAACAAAAGAGGGAGGTACTGGGGGAGCTCCTTCAGCCAATAGCCTTTAAGATACCAACCCACTTGGGCGTGGTCTCTTATACTATAAATGCAGCTGTAAAGCATGAGCTCATTCTATTGCTTCCAGTTCTCACTTCAAGCTGCTAATTGTGTTCCTGGTCCCTGTTTGTACAGCAGACTGTAATCTAGGACAGTGATCTGTGAGTATCCCCTAAATAAATAAACCTTTATTATATGTAATTCTGAACTAGTGTGGGATTATTTTGTACCTTCTACCATCATATTATATATTTTATAAACTAAAATATTAAAATATATAGGATCTATATGATAAAGTATATATCATATACTTCAATACATATTAATGTGACATAAAAATCAGGTCAAAGTTTAGCTAACAAAATTCAATGTTGTATTACAAAATACATCACATCAAGTAGTTCTTCATAATTCCATATATGAAAAATACTCAGTATCAATAAATCAGCATTATTCACTAAATTTATGAAATTAGTGGTCTCAAGAAATATTTTATAGGAAGACAAATGTAAACGTTCAACATTTATTTGTGAACTATTAAGCTTTATTAAGCTAAAGTAAGATAAAGCTTCTTTAGTTTTCAAAATATAACAAACTGGTAGTTATATGTTTTGGTTTCATGTGTATGTATGTGTGTTTACATTTGTTGAGAGGCATACACACTCATGTGTTCATGCATGTGGATGATAATAGGTATCTCTCTATCATTCTCCACCTTATTTTTGAGAAGGGTCTCTCACTGAACCTGGAAATTGCTGATTTATCAAGACTGCATGATCAGGAAAGCAACCGGGATCCCTTTGTCTTTAATACCCAGTGCTGGGAAAACAGGTATATGCTGTCATTGCCAGCATTTTACATGGGTGCAAAGGATAGAGACCCAGGTATTCCTGCTTGCACAATATGGTGCCAAGGAGTGGGGTGGATCCAGCTGCCAAAGCTACAGCTTTAATCCTAGACATATCACTTAGCAAATTAGACACTCATGTGGTCAGAAAAAAAGAGAAATATACAGTAAAGACAAATTCAGACAAAAAAAGCCTCTAAATGGTTTAAATTGTTTAAAAATATATGTAAGGTTGGGAGAGAAATGAAAAATAATAAAGTCCTTTAAAAAAGGAAAGAGTAGTTGGGTATGATGGCACACACCTTTAATCCCAGTTCATGGGAGGCAGAACTCTGTGAGTTCGATGCCCAGGTGTTGTGGTACATGCCTTTAATCTCAGCACTTGGGAGGCAGAGACCAGCTGGATCTACAGAGTGAAATCCATAACAGTCAAAGAAAACAGAGAAACCCTGTCTCAAAAAAAAAACAAAAATTAAAAATAAAAGAAATAGAGCTTTTAAAAAGTCACATAAAGATGGAAAATACACAGAGAGTTTGGATACTATCTGATATTGTGTTGTCTTTTAATTGTTTGACTACTGAGGAAGGAGTAACAGATGCTAAAAAACATGTGTTTATAAATGCTGCTAGAATAATCCAGCCCATTATAATAACAGGAACATCTGTTATTATATGCCCAGTGTCCTTCTGTAAGGTTAAGGCATCCAACTTTGGCCTTCAGGCATAGTGTATCTGACAGATATTTTTGAGAAGAAGGGAATTTTGAAAAACTGTCCTACCTTATCTTGACAAGCTTTGGCAACAGTCACTGTTTTACATCCTGCTGGTCCACTTTGGACAGTATAGTGTCAGCAATTGAGGCAAGGGCAGTTTCTTTGTCCAATGGCTAGCTTTTTTCATAAAAAAAGCAAACTCCATGCAGAGATTCTTGGATGCACATCGTCCTTTTTTGAATTGTATTGGTGCTGTCAAGAACAGACATGCCTCACTGTCATGAAAAGCTTTAAGCTTTGAAACATATTAAATGGCATATTCTGTAGTTCTCGAAAGTGCTTGAAGACCACTGGTCTATCTAAAATATATCTCTGTTTGACCTTGAAAACATACCTAATATTACTTTAAGTTTGATTATTATAGATGACTAACTACTAAATGAGCTGCATAACTATAATAACCCATGCAAGAATAGAAACATACATACAGTATAACAAAATTAACTTTAATTTTTTTCAATACAGCAAAATCTATACCAATGTAAAATATTTTGAGATTAATAGTTTTTTGACTAAAAAAGATTCAATAATAAACCCTTTTATCCTATCATTTCTATATCCTATTCCCTTTTGTTTTAGAAAGAGAGTTTTTTAACTTAACTCCTATGTTTAACTTTTTTCCTGACTATGACCAATAACAATTTGTAATCAACCCCTCATTAAATGACAACAAACATCCATAACACATCTTTTGAGAATGTGGGTTTTGTTTTCTCTAGACTGCTTCTTATTGTCTAGGGCCACTGACATCTTCGGGGGAACCTTGAGAAAATTCAGGATAATGGCTAAGTCTTGACTGGCGTAGTCTCTGAGGTTGGATCATCTCAGCCAGCATTCTTGAAGCTGTTCTGGATACAGAACTCACAAACCAAGAGAGACACATTCTGAGATGTTAGATCACCTGGGCCATATGTTTCCATTGATGTTTGGTTCCCTTGTTGTGAAAATACATAAACTTTTAAAGGTAACATACCTTTCAAGTATGGAATATGTGGCTTATGCTAGTCAATTAAAGATGATTTCCTTTTTTATGTTTTATGTTTAGGTAAAACATATGTTACAGGTTGTGTAGTTTTCATAGGTTTATTTTTTTATGTCTGTTGCCAGGATTTTCAAGGGATCTTCTCCATCAGACTTGATCCAAATCAGACTCTCATTTCCTGTGGAAATCAATGAATAACCTCTCCCAGAAGGCAACAACAGACCTTTTGACTTCCATTTCAAAGTCAACATGTTTTTAAAATGTATAGGTTGGTTTAATCTAGAGACTTTCACAGTCAAATGTCCCTCAGCAGTTATCACTCCCTAATTAGCACTCAAAAAAAAATTAAAGTCAAAACAATAACATAGGATCCATACTCCTTGTGCATTTCCCATCTTTATGTAGCTTATATCTTTGTTTTTCTTCCTTTTTAAGGACTTTATTATTTTTAAACTAGTTTTGATGACTCTCTATACCTGCTTTTTCCCAAGGCTTTGTACATTTTTATACACACTGTAACCTATTTAGAGGCTTTTTTTTTCTGTCTGGATCTGTCTTTACTATGTATTTGTACTTTTTTCTGTCTATGTGACCAAAACCCCAATCCAGCCACGCAATGTGCTTGCAGTGTTCACACTGGCTACTTAACCCTGCAGGCAGCTGCAAAGAAACACATCTCTGTGTTGCAGCCAGCATGAGGGACATGAGACAAGGAAGCTGCATTTGGTTCCAATTTTGTATGTTTAGAAGATTTTTAAGCTTTCTCAGGTCTTATGTGGATATAGATGTTAGAAGTTTAAGCACCATTTGTAGGTAGAGTTTTCCATCTAGATTGTCTATCAGTTCTGTCCCACCAGCAGTTCCCCATATAACCACACAAAAACTTATAAATTATAAATGCTCAGTCCATAGCTCAGACTTGTTACTAGCTAACTTTTACATTTTAAATTAACCCATATTTATTATCTGCTCTCTGCCATGTTTCAGTAACTTCTTTCTACATGACACATTCAACTTGTTTTTCTGTGTCTGCTGGCAACTTCTAAGACTCTGCCCTTCTTCCCCCTTCTTCCAAGTGTCCTCTGAGTCTTGCTGTCCTGCCTATACCTCCTGCCAAACTACTGGTCAGTGAGCTCTTTTATTAAATCAATCATAAGACACCTTGTCAAAGACACATCTGCACAGTTTACAAAAAGTTTATTCCATAACATCATTTGCCAATAAAATCTTGAGCTTAATAAAGCCAAGTATAAAACTTAATAAAATAAATAACAGAAGAAAGTGTCTCGGAATGTATGTCAAAGCAAAGGGTGCTTGCCTATCATGAATGAAGCCATAGGTTCAATTCCCAGCACCACAGAAGCCAGAGGAGGAGGTATGCTTGCAATCCCAGCACTCAGACGTGGATACAGGATAATAAATAGCACATAATCATCCTCAAGGTCATTACAAATCTGAGGCCAGCTGAAGGCTATGTGAGACACTGTCTCAATAAAGGTAAATAGAAAGAAAATATTGTGTGTAAATGTATTTGTGATACAGTTGAGAAGAGCTTCTAAATCAACAATAAATAAATAAATAACTATAAAGAACATTTTTGAATCTGAGTAATTAAAATTAAATGTGTCTCAATGTACACAATGAAGAACTTTGAAGACATAAAAATTAAGCCAAGCCTTTCAAAAGACAGTCTAAGAAATAAACAAATAGAAGTAAGATCTACATTTAGTTCAAATATTTTGAACTGGAATGTTTCTCTCTACAACTCCACGTATACCCAAATCTTGGGTTCTTGTTGAATATTTCAAAATTGTATCAGGTCTAAAATCTTTAGTGTGAAATGTAATGGTATTATACCAGCTTATATTTACTAGATTTTAGGGTCATTACTGGGTAGAAATAGGAAAAAGGGAACAATGAATCTAAATCAATCTTATGAAATGACAAAGGAAAATGAGTTCAAAGATATCAAATGACTTACTAAGGTCACTGTCAGCTTTTTGGATTTGTCTTCTGATGGGAACCATTAATGCAAGTTTAAAATATGAAATGCTGCATGTTCATTGTTTTATACTATAAAATTCATACTATATTGGAATCTTGCAATTTTATTCAACCATTTGGCAAGCTTCAAGTAACTGAGGTCTTCTTAATGTGCCCTCAAAATCAACTAGGTATCTAGAGGAAATGAGTTATCTTTTAATGCTTCCCTGCATGATGTCCTAAATAAATGAATAAAATCATGTCTCATTTAAAATTTAAAAGCAGCAGACAGAAATACAGTATATTAGTGCAACCACACAGACTCACAGGCAAAAACAGCATAGCAAACTTCACAGCACACATAGGGGAATCTGAAGATATGCTTTTTCTGTAAATCTAGTTATATTTCTCCCTGGCCTAAGAAAGAATATTGCCCAAGAAACAACTTTTACAGCTCTGAGAACTACCCTCTTCACAGGTCCAAAGGTGAATAAATCCCATTCCCAAGCCCTTGGTGAATTTTCATCCAAAATTGTACACGGAATCCAAAGTTATTTTTGAGGGTGGGAGGAGTGTTTGTTTTGTTTTTTGTTTGTTTGTTTGACACATATCTGGAGGTTCAAGGTCAACTTCTACCTTACTGACCTTCCCTTCACCCTCCTACTTCATCTCCCCACCCTTGGACCCCCTCTGCTCACTGGGCTAGCCCCTCCCAATTCTCCCCTGTCTCCTCCCATACCAGATCCCACCATAGCTCTGCCTTTCTCTGTCCTCTCCAGAGGTGGCAGAAGCCAATGGCATTATAAAAGTTCATGTTCCTTTTTTTCTTCCAGATCTCTCTCAGATTAAAAAAAAAAAAGCAGCTAGTTTCCTTTTCTACTAATCCTTCTGCTTAAAGTTAAGAAAGGTTGAGGAGGGTCCCCAAATCCCTATATGGAAATTGGTAAAAATGACCCTTACATGGCTAGAACAAGAAGCTAACCTACAGGCCCACACCTTATCAGCCACCCTAAGGTCTCAGGAAGGGAAAAAAGGGAAGCCAACCACAAAGCTCTATCCTGATGGATAAAGTCAACCTCACAGGTAAGTTATTTCAAGTGCGGCCTAAATAGTCATGTGGCATGATATTGCACTACACCTCTGGGCAGGGTTCTCTGTCCTGCCCAGTTCCCACAATTCTTAAGTCCCAAAGAAATCACACAGAGGTCTACATTAGTTATAAACTGATTGGCCTAGTATCTCAGGCTTATTAACTCTTATAATATATATTAACCCATTATTCTTGTCTATGTTAGACACATGTCTCAGTACCTTTTTTAGTGTGGCAGTCACATCTTGCTTCTTCTGAGACTGGTCAGGACTGCAGAAGAATTGGCTTCCTCATTCCCAGAATTCTCCTGTTCTCATTGACCCACTTCTACTTCTTGTCTGGTTGTCCCACCTATACTTCCTGCCTGGCTACTGGCCAATCAGCATTTTTTTAAATTTAATTGAGAGAATATAAACCATTCTCCCACATCATGCCTCCTTTGAGGTTATGCCCTATCTGCCAGCAACCTGACCACTGAAAATCACAATGCTCCCATGTGGACTTGTCCTCTATGCCACGCTATGGAGGTCCAGCCTCACCAACATCAGCAAGTGAAACTGTGCCAGCCTTCACATTTCTCAGTCTTGCAAAAGACTGACGCTGCCCAGACTTGGTATATCCTGTAACTCTATCCGAGCCTAGGGTAAAGCTGCAGGTAGCGGGTAAGTCCATTACTTTTATTTTGGACATGGGAACTACCTATTCTGTTCTAACATCTCACTCGGGTCTTATGTTCCCCTCACAATTGCAGTTATGGGGATAGATCGGACTGGTTCCTCCCCACTTAAAACTTTGCAACTGCCCTGAATTCTTGCAGGACAATTTTTCTCTCATTCTTTCTTAGTGATTACCTGCTTGCCAACACCTATACTGGGTCTAAGAATCCTTAGCTACATCCTCAAAGCTTTGTTCTGCTTCTTGGAGCCCCTTTTTTACCCCACCCATTTCCGAGATTCTAGTTTACAGGTTCACTCTTCCTGCTAGACGTGTGGCCAGGCCAACTCACAAGGGGCTCCGCACATACATCAGTCTCTATACCAGCTTCACGGACACCAACTGGGTGAAGATTGGCAGGTGGTCTTTGAGGTTTCAAAAGCCCATGCTAAGCCCAGAGTGTCTCTCTCTCTCTCTCTCTCTCTCTCTCTCTCTCTCTCTCTCTTCCTCCCTCCCTCTCCCTCTCTCTCCCTCTCTCCTCTCTCTCCTGCCTCTGAATCAAGATATTGCTCTCAGCTACTACTCCAGCACCATGTGTGCTACCATGCTCCCTGTCATGATGATAATGGACTAAGCCTCTAAAACTGTAAGCAAGTCCCCACTTAAATATTTTCCTTTACAATTGTTGCCTTGGTCTTAGTGTCTTTTACAGCAATAGAACACTGACTAAGACAGGAGTTGAGCACTAGCATTCATCCCTTTATTCTTCTTATCTGTTAATGCATTGTGGCCAGCTGCCTTTAGCTTCTGATATGATGACTCCTCCACCATGATGAATCATACCTTTGAATTGTGAGACAAAATAAACCCTTTCTTCCCAATTTAAGTTGCTTTTCTCAGAGTATTTAACACAGCAATAGAAAAAGTGATGAATACAAAGCAATAAAGTTAAATCAGAAATAGTTGGGAATTAAGTTGAAGCTGCCGTGACATAAGATGAAACAAGGAAACACTGTCTTACACTCTCAATAGGACTTCTGCATATATGAACTCACAGAGACTGTGTAGTATGCACAAACATGCACAAACTGAAGCCAAACAAAAGCTCCATGGAGAATGGGAAGAGGGCACAAATTCTTACTCCTAACCAAGAAATTATTTGTAGTGATAACTGCAGAGAGAAGGAAAATCATCTCTGTACAATGGAATAACAATGGGTATATCAACCACTCTCCAGAGCAGATCTCATGCCCAGCAGAAGTTTATCAACACAAAATGGACTCCATATTATATTGCATGTATTTTCTTTTGTTATAATTTGGTGGGTTTTGGTTTTGGGGGAAGTAGTTTTGATTTGTTTGTGTGTGTGTGTGTGTGTGTGTGTGTGTGTGTGTGTGTGTATGTGTGTGTGTGTGTAACGGAGGGAAAGATAACATGAAATTCGATAAGTAGACAATCTATGAGGGCTTGAGGGAGGGAAAAGAATAAAATAATTTTTTAAGGAATAGTACTGAACAGATGGTTCAATGGTTAAGAGCACTGACTGCTCTTCTAAACAAAAAGATCAGTCTGTTTCTTAATGATGAAATTTGCAGTCCATTGACTTATATCAACTATCTTGTTAGTGATGATACAATAACATTTTTAAGTTATGATATGTCACTATTAAATGATAATGATAAAGGTGAGCTAATTCATTGTCTTGAAATCATGTAATAGATGGAAATAAACAGGCATTTTTTTCTTGAAACATTTTTTTCTAGTATATTTTTACTTTCCCATTCCCCAGTTCCTACCATATTCTCTCCCATCCTTACCTATACAATTTTATGTTCTTTCTATTCTCACAAAAAAGAGAAAAGAAGAAAAGAAAAGAGAAAAGAAGGGAAGGGAAGTAACTGGAAGGGAGGGGAGGGGAGGAAAGGAAGGAGAGGGGAAGAGATGGGGAGAGGAGGGAAAGGGAAGGGAAGAGGAGAGAAAAGAGAATGGAGGAAAAGAGAGAAGAGGAGAGGAGA
>NC_022026.1:43697769-43712625 GCF_000317375.1 Microtus ochrogaster | reverse complement strand
AGGAGAGGAGAGGAGAGGAGAGGAGAGGAGAGGAGAGGAGAGGAAAAAGGCTACTAAAAAGTAGAGAATCCAATTTGTATTGGCCAATTGCTGCAGAGCATGGCTTGCCCTGTAATGTTATTGATATACTAAGTGTGTCACTCTACTGAAGAAAACTGACTTGCCCTTCCCAGTAACTATCATTTGTAAATAGGTTCTTGGATAAGAATGGGACTTTGTGTCTACCTCACTCCATTGTGCTGGCATTTTATCCAGCTTGAGCTTGCACAGATCTTGTGCATGCTGCAAGTCCCTGTGAGTTAATATGAATGGCAGCCCTGTTGAATCTAGAAAATTTTGTTTTCTTAAGTCTTCCAACACGTCTGACCCTCTGTCTTCCACATAGATCTCTGAGTCTTGAGAGGACGGAGTTGATGCATGATTAATAAAAACTCAGAGATAGATAATGAGGATCAACCTGAAGACCAGGAAATGCAAAGCAAGAAGTCACAGGCTCTCACATCTAACTCAGTCCAAAAATGACAATTCTGCCTCCAGGAATCTCAGAATGAGACTGTATCTGAAAGCTGTGTCCTCCAATTATATAATCCTCTCTAGTTCTGGGATTAAAGACGTGTACCACTATAGCCTGGTTTCTATGGCAAGTTAGGGTGGCTACTGGGATTAAAGATGTGTGTTATTGCCACCTGGTCTGTAAGGCTGGCCAGTGTGGACATTTTACTTTTCTGATCCTCAAGCAAGTTTTATTTATTAAAATACAAATGAAATGCTACTACAAGGTATGATAAAGACAATCCATTTGGGATGAGCACTTAAAACTCTTTCACTTTCTGCAACTTGTAAAATTGTGTGTCTCTCCATGGTAAATACAATGTACTACAAAAAGAACCTTCTATGCTAAGAGATGTGTGGTAAGCACTTATTCTACTATTCCTGTGCTAACTGTAAATCTGAGTGACCAAAATGCATGATAAGAAGCATCTTTTTCAAAAGTGGGAAGTACAGTTGAATGCATTGGCACAGGAATGCCACCTCCTAAATATAACCCCAGAAGCACAGACACTGGGAGAAACAATTAATAAATGGGACCTCATAAAACTGAAAAACTTCTGTAAAGCAAAGGACACAGTCAACAAGACAAAATGACAGCCTACAGAATGAGAAAAAAAATCTTCACTAACCCCACATTGCACAGATGGTTGATCTCCAAAATATACAAAGAACTCAAGAAACTAGTCACCAAAAGAACACATAATCCAGTAAAAGAAAATGGGGTACAGATGTAAACAAAGAACTCTCAACAGAGGAATCTAAAATGACTGAAAGACATTTAAGGATATGCTCAACATCCTTAGTCATCAGAAAAATGCAAATCAAAACAACTCTGAGATTCCATCTTATACCTGTAAGAATGGCCAAGATCAAAAACACTGATGACAACTTATGCTGGAAAGGATGTGGGGAAAAGGGAACACTTCTGCATTGCTGGTGGTAGTGTAAACTCGTACAGCCCCTTTGGGCATCAGTATGACAATTTCTCAGAAAATTAGGAAACAACTTTCCTCAAGACCCAGCAATACCATTCTTGGGCGTATACCCAAAGGATGCTCCATCATCCCACAAGGACATGTGCTCAACTATGTTAATAGCAGCATTATTTGTCATGGCCATAACCTGGAAACAACCTAAATGCCCCCAACCGAAGAATAGATAAGGAAAATGTGATACATTTACACAATGGAGTACTACCCAGAAGAAAAAAAAAGACATCTTGAAATTTGTGGGCAAATGGATGGATCTAGAAAACATCATATTAAGTGAGGTAACCCAAACCCAGAAAGACAATTATCATATGTACTCACTCATAAGTGGCTTTTATACATAAAACAAAGAAAAACTAGCCTAAAATTCACAATCCCAGAGAACCTAGACAACAATGAGGACCCTAAGAGAGACATACATGGATCTAATCTACATGGGAAGAAAAAGACAAGATCTCCTAAGTAAGTTGGGAGCATGAGTACCATGGGAGAGGGTAAAAGGTGAGGGGAGAAAATGGGAGGAGAGTGGAGAAAAATATATAGCTCAATAAAAACAATTTTTAAAATTAAAAATTAAATAAATAAAATCTGGGCCACAAAAAGAACCCACTTTGTCCTGATTTTGTACTATTAATTTTTTTCAGAAATGTCAAAAAATAAGTTTCTATTTTAAGTCAAAAAAGCATCTCTTTCAAAAACTATTCAAATTAATAAATCAAAAAGAATCAGAGCATCATCTTTTTATATCTGAATTAGTGATGCTGCATCTAGCCACTGAGAAACAGCTCTTTTGTTTTGCTTTCCATTTGGTTGCTTCCTTTTGTTTGTTTGTTTGTTTGTCTGTCTTTTGAGACAGAGTTTCTCTACGAAGTCCTGGCTTTCCTGGAGTTCACCCTGTAGACCTGGAACTCACCTGGCTGAACCTGAACTCAGAGAGATCCATCTGCCTCTGTGCTGGGATGAACGGCATGTACCACAACTGCCTGGCTTTTGAAACAACATCTTTTTACACCTCAAAGTATAGAACATAATGTGCCCCCTGAAAATGGGAATACATCATTCCCTCTGGTTTGAACAAAGAGATTTGATTTCAACTCTATCTGTAGAGAGAGCCCGCCCTTTGGGGGCGGGACGGCCTCGGGCAAATGTCTATAAATTGGGGTGCACAGACGCTGGTAACCCCTTCTTCCTGTTTCCTGTTTCTGGGCATCGCGGGGACTTCGGTTGCGTGAGTGTGTTTTTATATTAAAGTGGCGTTATCTTATACCAATTGGCCTGTATTAATTCGATCCGCCTTCATCTATCAACCTTCTGTATTCACGAGCCCATCAGAGGGAAATAGAGCAGTGAAATACATTGTCCTCTATGAGTGTACATCAGCAAAATGCAGAATAGGTAAAACTGTATAGATTTAATGAGGTACATAGTAGAAAACAGAATCTAGATGAGGCCTGCAAAATTAAAAAGACTTAAAAGAAGCCAATTTGGGGATAGAAGAGAGGGTTCGTTCTGTAAAGTGCATGTCTTTGCAAGCACAATGACTTTAATTCATTCTCCAGAACCTAGTTTTTGTAGGTTTTCCTGGGTTTCTTTAAGAGATTTATTGATTTCTTCCACTTCTTTGTTTGTCTTTTCCTCCATTTCTTTAAGGGAATTGTTCATTTCCTCTTTAAGGATCTCTATGATCTTCATAGTTAGAGTAAAAGTCGTTTTCTGCTGCTTCTTCTGGGTTAGAATGTGAGGTCTTCCTGTTGTAGGACCACTAGTTTCTGGTGATGCCATATGGCTCTTTATGTTGTTGGATGTCTTCTTACACTGTCATCTGTCCATCACTTCCTCCAGTGGGTGCAGGTGGTGCCTGCAACTTAGTTTGTGGCTCTTCCTCCAGGTGCAGGAGGGCCCATTCCTCTAGCAGATGTGGATAAGGCTCTGGGGATCCTCTCCAGGGACAGTCTGAGCCAAGGCGCTCTCTCCAGGGGCAGTCTGGGCCATGATTTTGTCCAGGGGGCAGTCTGGGGAAAGGTTCCTGGGGTCACAGATGTGGTGGAGGAGGATAGTGGGCGTGTAGAAGCTGCTCAGGGTCTCCGGGCTTGGTGGGTGGTGTGAACCTAGTTTTTGAAGAGCCAGACATAGTGATGTGTGCTTGCAAACTCAACACTAGCGAAGTGGAGACAGACAGCTTAGCCTAACTAACATGTATGTTTCAGGCCAATGACAGCCCATATCTCCAAATACAAGGTACACAGTACCTACAGAGGTACCCTGAGGTTGGCCTCCATACACACTACAGCTACCAATCCCTAAACACGTATGAAAAATAGAAAGAATAAGATACCAAATTTTTAAATAGAACATCCTAAACTAGACACGTTGAGTTGAATAATGCACATATGGAGATATTCAATGGAGCAATCATTATAAAATGTTAGGAGAGTGGTTCATTTTAAAGGGAGGGGCTTGAAGAGACAATTCAAGAGATGACTGGTAAAGTTACATTTCCTGATCTGGCTAAGGAGTAGAATGTGTTTGTTCTTAGAATGCACTAAGATGCTTGTTTGTTTTGTGTCTTCTCCATATATGATTCTATTTCCCAGTTTAAAAAAAAGACTCCTATTGGATTCGATTTTAGCTTATTTTCCAACTTCTTACCTACCTCTATTCACTCCCATGATCAGAGCTGTATCCATAGTAACTTCTACATATAGCAGAAAACGTTTTTCAACTTCCACACCGTAGAGGAGTCAAAACTTTAGGGTAGGGTTATAAATTATTATGATACATAAAATTTTGACAATTTTTACTTATGGGCTCTAAAATTTTTTATGAACCATTTTCACTGTGGAAATACAGGGGCTTGTTTTAATAGAGATTTTGAAAACAGTGGCAGAAGGTTGCAGAATCCTGGGAATTGAAAGACATTATTTTGTGAACTTTCATGACAGGCTAGGCACTCAGAAGAGTGCTGCAAGCGACATTTTTACTGGGTTCTTTTCAGACCAGACTGTCGGAACATTTTGCCTATACCTGGACTGAATCAAATTTTTCTGCTTTTGGTAAAAACAACAATAAAATCTGAAACGCCTGTCTATCTTGAAGACAAGTCTAGACAAGTGATTAGGTTAAATGCCCCAAACATTTCATAATAGTAATCTAAGGTGACATGCTAGAGAGGCATAAAGAATAATCCTATTATATTTACATGCTGATATTGCCCTTGAGGCTGGCCTAATTAGTCCTGTTAATCACCATGGCCCTTTCAGAGCTAAGCTGGTGAAAAGCAAAATCTAATTACTACTTTCTGTGGCCAAGCAGAGTTCCGGCTGTAGCAGCGCCTGGGCTCACAGCTGTCAGGAAATGTTGTTGTATTATTTTGCCTTTCCTTGTGTGATCTCTGTTCAACTCTCCCCTTCCCAGGTTAGAAGCATACAAGCAATGTGAGGACAAAGACTGTGCATCATTCATCTTAATAATCTACCTGAATTTAAATTTAATGCACTGATCTTAGCACAAAGTAGAGACAAGGTGTTCTCCATTCAATTCCATTTAAAAAAAATCCTGCAGGGCAAATATGAGGAATCTGCTTAGCTTTAATTTCACCCCCTTTCTTAATTAAGAGAAAATTAACATACAGTGAAATGCACATATTTTAAGACTATCATTTGATGAGTTTTGAGAAATGCATGCAGCTGTGTAACCCAAACACCAGGGTAAAGAATATTAACAGACCCCAGATGTTCTCTTATTTGCCTTCCAGTCAGTCAACACAGGATCCAAAAAGCAAATTCTACTGTTGGCCTATTCTAGAACATTGTGGTATAAGTGGAATGATCCAGTATATTATCTTTTGCTTCAGGCTTGTGACACCACACTTTATGTTATGTGTGTCCGTGGCCCATTTCTTTTTCAATTGATTGTGAACCTACTGTATAAATATAACAGAATTCATCTCCGTTATCATGAAGGAGCCTTTGATCATTTCCAAGTTTAGACTATGAGGAATAAATGTGCTATGATCATTCTTGAATATGTTACTTTATAAACACATGTTCATTTTTTTTTTAGATCTAACCCTAAGATTGCTGGATGGATCCTCTGAGTCCTCGGTGGCTCTATGGGAGACAGAGTTGGACTGCACAGAGCTGACCAAGTGGTGAGTGACCAGACCCCCAACTGAACAGCCCACTCTCTAGGCCCTACATACCAGGGCAAACCCCAGGCCCTTCCCCGACTTGTCTCATCTGCACAAGCCCGCCAGCAGACAAGCCTCCTATAGACAGGCTGTCCCAACACCCACACATTGGACCCTATAATCTAAAAGTTCCACTCTGCCCCAGAAACCAACCAACCCTGAGGTCCTCAGCGGCTGCCAGAGACAGAGACAGCAACTGCATGTAGCAGACCAAGAGTGGCCCCCTGTGCCACAGACTGTAACTGTGATGATCAGTCCAACAGAGCATCCTTAAGATACAGACACTGATTGCAAGGATTGGACCAAGAGGTAAAGACATGGCCTACACCAATTGGAGGAAGAAATGTGTAGATGTCAATGCAAGAATACATTCAAAAACCTAAAGAGGCCATAACCTACAACAGGAAGACCTGAGCATCCTAATCCAGAAGAAACAGAAGAAAAACACCTTAAATATAACTTTATGAAGATGAAAGAGACCCTTAAAGAAGTGAAAAATTTCCCTTAAAGAAATGGAAGAAAAGGCAAACAAATAACCGGTTCAATAACGTGGCAAAATAAAAGATCAACTAAAAAAATCAGTGGCCCTCCTATATATAAATGATAAAAGGACTGAGAAAGAAGTGAGAAAATTATCACTCACCACTTGGTCAGCTCTGTGTAGTCCAACTCTGTCTCCCATGGAGCCACCGAGGACTCAGAGGATCCATCCAGCAATCTTAGGGTTAGATCTAAAAAAAAATGAGCATGTGTTTATAAAGTAACATTTATAAAATAACATAATCACTGTGGGGTGATACTAACCAAAGAAGTGAAAGACCTGTACAACAAGAACTTTAAGTCTTTGAAGAAAGAAATTGAAGAAGATTCCAGAAAATGGAAATATCTCCCATGTTCTTTGATAGGTAAGATCATAATAATAAATATGACAATCTTACCAAAAGCAATCTACAGATTCAATGCAATCCCCATCAAAATCCCAACACAATTCCTCACAGACCTCAAAAGACCAATATTCAACTTTATATGGAAAAATAAAAACCCCAGGACAGATGGAACAATCCTGTACAATAAAGGAACTTCTGGCAACATCACCATCCATTATATCAAGATCTATGTAGAGTTACAGTAATGATTCAGCTTGGTAATGACTTGAAAACAGGCAGGTAGACCAATGGAATCAAATCATAGACCCTGATATTAATCCACACACCTAAGAACATCTGATTTTTGACAAAGAAGCTAAAATTATACAACAGATAAAAGAAAGCATCTTCAAAAGATGGTGCTGGTACAACTGGATGTCAACTTGTAGAAGAATGCAAATAGATCAGTATCAATCCCCATGCACAAAACTCAAGTTCAAATGGATCAAAAACCTCAACATAAATCCAGCCACACAGAATCTCATAAAAGAGAAAGTGGGAAGTAGCCTTAAATGCATGGGCACAGGGAACCACTTCCTAAATATAACATCAGTAGCACAGATACTGAGAGAACCAATAAATAAATGGTACCTCCTGAAACTGAGAAGCTTCTGTAAGGCAAAGGACAGAGTCAATAAGACAAAATGGCAGCCAACTGTATGGGAAAATATCTTCACCAACCCATTAGAGAAATTATTTCCAAAATAAACAAAGAACTCGAAAAACTCGATATCAAAATACCAAATAATTCAAATAAAAAATGGGGTATAAGTCTAAACAGAGAATTTTCAACAAAAGGATCTCAACTGGCCAACAATTCCAAAATATATAATCCATACCTGGCACTGGACTTTTTATTTTATTTCCTACAGAACCTGGAAAAGGCATTGACCCCTGCTATAGGGTAATACCATTTAAACCTCTCTTACATACGTTATCTTATTCAAAATGATTATTTCCAACTTCACCTATTTATCTGCAAATTTCAAATTTTCTTTAAGTCCAAATACTGTTCCACTGCATCTGTTTACTACACTTTCATTATCCATTCATCAGTTGATGGCCATCTAGGCTGTTTCCATTTTTCATTATTATGAAAAAAGCATCAACAAGCATTGATGAACAAGTATCTCTGCAGCAGCACGTAGAAACCTTTTGGAATAAGCCCAGGAAAGTTTTAGCTGAACTGTACGGTAGATAAAAACAGAGATATTTCCCAATGGAAGAGAACTTAAAACCTAGATAAGACCACCTGCATTTTGGTAGGGGTGGAAAACACACACTGGAGAAGAGACAGCATCTTCAACAAATGGTGCTAATCAAACTGAGTAACTATATATAGAACAATGAAACTATATCATTATCTCTCATCTTGCACAAAACTCAACTTCAAATGGATCAATAAACTCAATATAAGACCTAATACCCTGATTCTGATAGAGTAGAAAGTAGGGAATTGACTTTTACTTATAGGGATAGGAAAAGGCTTCTGAAATGGACCCCAGTAGCACCGGCATTAAGGCAAATAACTGTCAAACAGGACTTCTTGAATCTAAAAGACTTCTATACAGCAAAGGACACCTTCATTTGACTGAAGAGTCAGCATAGAGAATGTGGAAAATCTTTACCAGCTGTACAGCTAACAGAGACTTAGTATTCGAAATACATAAAGAAATCAAAGAGTTAGTATCTAGAATATACAAAGAACCCAAATATCTAAGCATCAAAACCAAATTCACTAAGAAACCTAATGTACTCATGGTAGGAGTAGCAAGCTGGTGCAGCCACAGTGGAAATCTGATTGTTGTTCCTCAAAGGTAGGTCAAGTTTGAATACTGTTTTAGCCAAGTGAAGATGTTCTTATGAATGGCCAATTTAAATCTTTCGCCATAATTTACTTAACTATTTGTTTTTTATTATTTTCTAAATTGTGAAAGTCCTTTATGAACACTATGTATGTTGCTTCTTTATCTGTTATTGATTTTGTAAATTGTCCTTCCCAGTCTAGCACTTGACTACTTATTATCCTAGCATTGTCTCTTGTAACTTCGGGTCGGGTGGAGAAATAGCTCAGTGGGTAAAGTGTCTGCCAGGCAAGCATGGGGATCTGAGTTTATGATATATATCATGTAAATGATAATCCAGGCATAGCAGAGATGTACTTTGTAATCCCGGTACTAGGAGACAGAAAGGAAGATCCTTTAGGCTTGCTGGCCTGGTATATAGATGAAACATCAGCTTGAGATTCAGTGAGAGACCCTGCCCAGAAAAAGTAAGATAGAGAGTGACTGAGGAATATACCCAACATTGACCCCTTTCCTCTACATCTACTTGCACACACAAGTACACATGCACATATTAGCTATGCATACAACACACACACACACATACACACACAGGTTTGACTTAGTTAAAATTTCATTATTTTAACTTGATGTATCTGCTTTGTCCTGTTTGAAGAATCTTTGCCAGTCATATATCAGAAATATTGTTCAATTATTTTCTAATAGAAATTCTTTTAGCTTTAATCTATCTTCAGTTATCTTTGTATGTGATTATGTATGTGTAACATGATACATGATCTTCAAGCAAGATAAGAAGAAAATATACCAGCCAACTTCATTCTATTTTTTCCTTTCCATTATTTATTTAGTGTATTTATTCATTTGTTTACAGACAAGACCTCACTATACAATGCTGGATGGCCTGGAACTCAAATGTAGACCAGGAAATAAATCTTGTTTATTTCTATCTGTATAGCCATTTTGATCTCTGTTGAAAAGATTCTCTAGGCTCCTTTCAAATCATATTTTGACAAGTCATTTAAACATGTAGGTCTATTTGTGAACTTGCTCTATTTTAATGAATTGATTTATATGATTTTATGCTAATATCACACTTGTTTGATTAATTTCTCTAGCCTCATAGTAGTTCTTAAATTCAAGGAATATGAATACTCCAAAGTTGTCCAGGTAGCAAGATGTCTCTGTCATTTCTAGAGTTTTAGAAGTTGCTTACTTCTTGTTTACTTAAGACTCCTTCTGGAGTCTTTGATGGAGTTGAAGAATAAATAGTTATAGTTTTCCATTGTTATGATAAAAGATAAAATAGATCAAAATATTGTAACTGTAATTCTTACTTGATAACTGTTTTATTATATGTAATTTTACCATGTTAAAGTTAAAGCCTTCCTTTTTGTTAAAACAGAAAAGGGGAAAATGGTGTAGGAGGATCTTCTTTCTATGTGTTGCTTTCATTGGTTGAATAAAGAAAACTGCCTTGGCCTTTTGATAGGCCAGTCCTTATGTGGGTGGAGTAGACAGAACAGAATTCTGAGAGGGAAAAAGCAGTGTGGCAGACACCATGGCTCTCCTCTCTGAGACAGATGCTGGTTAAACTCATGCCGGTAAGCCACAGTCAAGTGCCAATACACCTTAACAGAAATGGGTTAATTAAGATGTGAGAGTTATCCAATAAGAGGCTAGAGATAATGGGTCAGGCAGCAATTTAACTAATACAATTTCCATGTGGTTATTTTGGGGCTTAAGCTAGCCAGGTGAGCCAGGAATGCCGCTGCTCCTTTTACAAAAAGGCATTGTCTTAATTGAGGTTCCCTTCTTTCAGATGACTTTAGTGTATGTCAAGTTGACATAAAACTACCTAGTTCTGGGGGGGGGTGGACACTTTATAACAGCATCCTTTTGTATGTGGATGCCAGTATTTCTGATAAAATTACCAGTAATTGCTTTTATTATTGTTCATATGTATATAATACACTGGCTGACTTTTTCATGTCTTCTATATAACTGGTTCTCAGAAATTTAATTGCAAGCCAAAAGTGGTAAGTCATGCCTATAATTCCAATGCTTGAGGCTGAGGCAAGTGGTGTACTTTAAGTTTTAAGCCAACCTTTGCTGCATAGTAAATTCCAGGCCAGCCTGGGTATACAGAGTAAGATTCTGTATAGGGGTAGGAGCAAGTGTGGTGGTGTGCACCTTCAAACCCATCTTAGGGGGGCAGGGGCAATTGGTTCTCTGTGAGTTTGAGGCCCACCTGGTCTACATAGAAAATTCCAGGACAGCTAGGTTTTACATACTGAAACTTCATCTACAAATAAATAAAAAGGAAAAAATTTTTGAATGAAATTTGCCTCGTCTGTTTTTCTTTATGTTTCTCATACTTGAAGATTTTTTTAAAGTTGTTTCATCTATTCATCTTTTACAATAAGTTTGAAAATTGGAGGGTATTTTCTTTCATATTATTCCATTGGAAGCTATGCCTTAGCCTCCCCTCCTCCCTCTCCAATACCTGTCCCGCAGAAAGCCCACCAGGCAGCAACTCCTCCCCTGAAGCTGCTCCATACTGTGTCTACAGGGTATTTAAGCTCCAGTCCCATGGGTCTGCTATGTGGTTTCATTTCCTCTCTGCCCCCAAGATCATACAAAAGTGCTTTGCTCAGATTAAATCTGGTCCCTTACCTTTTAATTCAGTTCGATTTGGCTTACTGCACTGGCAGAGAAACTTACCATCAGGATACAAAAAGACTACCTATCACATATGTTTCTTCATTCCTAATTATTCATTTCTTTTCTCATTAAAAATCTGTAACTATTACTTGATGTTATCCTTACCTGGCAACAAAAGTTTACTTTTGAGGGCATGTTTTTTTTTGCTGCTGTTTCAAACTGTTTTAAAGCACAACAAATGTATTTTCAGTATACAATCTTCTAATTTAAGATATTAACTATATTTATTTAATTTATTTATTATTTAATTAATTTAATTTAATATTAAGATATTAACTATATGACAATAGTATGAAGGAAAATGGGAAAAATAGGGGTACTTTAATTGGGGAAGTGGAATGGAAGTCAATATAGAAAGAGAAGGGAAAGGAGAGAAAATAACAGTAAGGAGCTTTAAAAAGGCCATAAAGAATTATATTATTTTTTTATTTATACAAAATTACACATGTAAGTGTATGGATATACATATATATGTTAAATAAAGTTGTGCTATTCAGGCTGATGATGCCATCCCAACCTATAGATTATCTAATAAAAATTCCAGTACCAGGCATGTTGGGGACCTCAACAAAAATACCTCTAGTCAGGGTAGAGGCATTGGGATTCAGAAATATAGTAAAGAATACGAAGAAATTAAAATAATAAGACAGAAAAACATAGGATAGTATCAGAAAGAAGTACCAGTGAGCACTGAAATCACCCACATTTTATTTCCAATTGCGTAAAATACCCCTGACCCCAAAAGGTAGAAATAAGACAAAAAAAACCTGCATTAACATGATACAAGGAAGTGAACAGACTAATCAATAGTCACGGGCTGCATCCATAGTTAAACATTCTGTTGCTAGAATAAAACAAGTCAAACTCACACACTACACAAAAACATTATTTTGGCAAGCCACTCCCTGGGTGGAATCCAATGCTATCCCCTCAAAGGAAATGGAACCTTCGTTGGATCCTCAGACCTTTGTTTGAGGTAGAAACATATCTACTTCTCTGTTCTTGAAATGCAGGGTCTGGCTATTAGCCACACCTGTTGACAATAACATTGAAAGAACGGAACAATCTGATCTAAATCTAAGTGGGACCTATGTTTGAGGTATAAACACAATAACCTTGAAGTAATAGAGGTAAGTTCCAACTCTCTGACTTTTGGTCAGAGTGGAAATAGGCTCACATTTTTGGGCCTCCACATAGGCATAAGAAATTCTCTTTAGAGATGGTGGTCGGGGTAGTTCAAGAGACTCACAAAACAACACAGGATATTGTCTTTGCCCTTGGTTGCTTCCCAAAGGCTAAAGGTAAGTCTCTATTGTTTAAGACATCATGAACTTTAGACATAAGATTCAGAAGATTCAAGCTGGATCTGACCTGAAAGCCTCCTCCCTCAAGACTGATTTTCACAGTGCCAGATTGTATTATTCAAACTGCCAAGGGAAGGTAGCAACCAGTATTCCTAACCATTTATGAAGTTTATAATGATCAACATATCAAGATATCCCTAAAGGTACAAAATACCACTCATACCTTGGTGACAACTAACAGCTACCTAATTGGATGATGGAGATGGGTCTTGTATCTATTTGTTGCTTTCATTGGTTAATTAATAAAGAAACTGTTTGGCCTTTGATAGGACAGAAAATTAGGTAGACGGAATAAACAGAACAGAATTCTGGGAGAAAGAAGCCAAGTCAGGCAGTTGCCATGATTCTCCCACTCCAGACAGACACAGGTTAAGATCTTTCCTGGTAAACCAGCTCGTGATGCTACAAAAAATATTAAAAATGGGTTAGACCAATATGTAAGAGCTAGCCAATAAGAGGTTAAAACTAATGGGACAAACAGTGTTTAAAAAATACAGTTTCTGTGTAATTATTTCAGGTATAAAGCTAGCCGTGTGGGCGGCCGGGTGCCAGAAACATACACCACAGCTCTTACAACAGAGTGGTGCCCAACGTGGGGCTCGAACCCATGACCCTGAGATTAAGAGTCTCATGCTCTACTGACTGCACCCATGTTCCCAAATATTGTTTATAAATGTTCTTTTACCTTTAAAGGGGGAAATGATATAGGTATGAATAATTTGCTTTGGTATGGATATTAAGGTCAATTTTGTTATATGTATATGCATATTTATAATCTTGATTAAGGTATTGTGATTATGTAGTTCATTTAAAAATGTAATGTATAATTAGGAAATATAGGCTGTTAATGAATAATCATTGATAATAGTCAAGTTTGTAGTCATGTTAGATTTTCTAGATATATATTTTAGTTAGATAGGCATTCTTCATATCTTTCAAAGACTACAGAATATGGTATTTAATGTTTTAATAACTTAGGGCTTTTCATGACAATGAGACACGTCTGCTCCTGACAGCGCCAGTCTACTTAAAGAGGAAGATGGGCATCAAAGAGGATCCTTATGGAACTTGATAGCCATTTGGGCAAAAAAAACTGTTCTTGCCTGGACTTTTACATAAACTGGACACAAAAAACCCACAGAGAAAGGACTGCTGAACTTGCCTAAAGGTGAGAAGGTCTTTCTGGGGTCCTTATTCATAAAAGAGTCTGGGAGACATTCTACAGGACCCAGCAAAAAGTGACTGAACTGTCTTTGAAATTTCCTGCTTGATAAAAATGTCTGCTGGATACTATGGGCCTAAAGGCTAAAGATGGATGCCCCAATGGTACAAAAGAACTTTGGGTGTCTGTCCAGGCAGCGAGATATCTCTGTCATTTCTAGAGTTTAAAGTTTCTTATTTCTTGTTTACTTAAATAATATTATATCCTTCTGGAGTCTTTAATGGAGTTAAAAAATAGATAATTATAGTTTTCCTTAGTTATGATAAAAGATAAAGTAGATATAAATATTGTTACTGTAATTCTTACTTGATAACTGTTTTGTTATATGTAATTTTACTATGTTAAAATGAAAGCCTTCATTTTTGTTTAAACAGAAAAAGGGGAAATGATGGAGGTGGGTCTTATATCTATCTGTTGCTTTCATTGGTTAATTAATAAAGAAACTGCTTGGCATTTGATAGGACAGAAAATTAGGTAGGTGGAGTAAACAGAACAGAATTCTGGGAGAAAGAAGCCAAGTCAGGCAGTCGCCATGATTCTCCCACTCCAGACAGACGCAGATTAAGATCTTTCCTGGTAAGCCAGCTCATTGTGCTACACAAGATATTAAAAATGGGGTAGATCAATATGTAAGAGCTAGCCAATAAGAGGTTAAAACTAATGGACCAAACAGTGTTTAAAAAAATACAGTTTCGGCCGGGCGGTGGTGGCGTACGCCTTTAATCCCAGCACTCGGGAGGCAGAGGCAGGTGGATCTCTGGGAGTTTAAGGCCAGCCTGGTCTACAAGAGCTAGTTCCAGGACAGGCACCAAAGCTACAGAGAAACCCGGTCTCTAAAAACCAAAAAAAAATACAGTTTCCCTGTAATTATTTCAGATATAAAGCTAGCCGCAGCTCTTACAACAATTGGATGTATGTTGCACTCAACAGGAAAGAAATCATGCCTGATTGCCTGATACTAGAAATCTGGTCAACTACCCAGGGTCTTGGATCTTAGAGGAGAACCTACTCTCAGCATTTTACTAAATCAGCATAATTCTTACCTACATTTTAAATACCTATCCTTCTTTTTTTTTTTGCTATACAGT
>NC_022026.1:43688650-43691979 GCF_000317375.1 Microtus ochrogaster | reverse complement strand
CTGAGTGTTACATGCCTAAGCAGGGCTAGAGTGAAGTTTTCTAGTCTCAGAAGCTTTGATCTTTCGAAGGCCACCACATGAACTTCCTGGGTTAAGATTGTGAAGGGACGCAGAAGGATAAGCATCTGCCGTGTGCTGACTGAGAGGTAGGATGGAAGGGATTGGCAACACCCGGAGAGGTCAGAAGTCTGCGGAGGGGAGTGGTACCCAGACTGTAGTAGTCAACAATCCAGCACAGTTTCATGATATCTGACAAACTAACGGGAATGCTTCGAAGGGCTTCCAGCAGGGAGGAGGAAGGATGAGAGAGTGAGGTCCACCCCAATACCTATCCTTCTATCCACACATTAGTGTAGCTCTCACTCAATGTTCAGACCATTACAGAAACCCACAATGGTTCAAAATGCAGAGAACAATTGATTATGGGATGCCCAACCCAAGTATATGAGTATACAATGCAACTTCTGTATGTAAGGCTCAGAGAACATCTCAGAAAAGAGGACAGAAAGCCTGAGAAAGTCAGAGGACCAAAATTCTGCTGTGAGACTGTGTTGCCTAGAAATGACAGGGAAGCTGCATCAATGAAGTCTCATCAACACAGCTGCCTAAATAAGATATGACCAAGGATGACACTAATAGTCATGCTATCACAGAAGGGGGAAATTTCATGAAGCCCCAACCATAGACAAAGAACTATAAGCAGCTAATGACTGCTCAGAGACAGAGAATCAATCATTTCCAGGGATGAGTCCCCTAATTGTTTATTCAAATATCAAATGTTTATCTATGAATTTGAGTACATGGAAGCAATACTGAGCAAACTCAGCAGGTTGTATTTATATGTTTGTGCATATACATATATGTGTGACAATAACAACAAAAGACCTAGGAATCATGGCAAAAATCTTTAAATCTAACACTTGGGAGGCAAAAACTGGTAGATCTCTATAAGTCCAAGGCCAGCCTGGTCTTCATGGTGAGTTCTGGAACTATTAGAGTTACATAGTGACAACCTATCTCAAATGAATAAATTAAAAATACAAATATAATGATAATAATGATGATGATAATAATAAAATAGCAAGTAAAGAAAAGAAGACCAGGAATTTGAGATGGAGATGGGAGAAAAGTAATGGAGGGAAATTATGTGATTTTATTTTATTATATTTTAATTTTTAAAAATATGTTACATATTTTAATCATAGAATTCCTCTTTAGCTGTTTTGGGGAACTCAGGCTTTCATGCATGTTAAGCGCTATGTAGTTGACCTACAAGTCCAGCTCCTGTTTCTTTCTTCTAATTCTAACATATTCTGCTGCTATTTACTGTATGTTCTTTCAGTGCCCATTTTTTCTAGATATTTATAACAGTTGTTTTCTGACCCTATTGCAATGTCTGTGTGATCATTGTTTTTTCCTTCTGATCCTATTTGACATTTTTCTATTATTCTCACATCATAACACTTAAGTGTATATTTAACATCATGAATAATGTTTCTTAAGCTCTTGATCTGACTGTTTTCTTACAATGAACCATAGATTATATTTTGACAAACATTTCATTGCTGGTGAACCAGCTTAAACCTGTTTAAATTTCATTTCAGGCTTGTTTGTGATCTACAGTAGACCTTCCTCTAAGACTACAATAACCCTATTTCAAGACATGGTCTTTCTAGAGTATGAGCTAAATTATTAGGGTATTGACCAACTCCTCATGTGAGTTGGCTAGGATTCCTATTGATTTTATCTCCACATCTCCATCATATATTTTCTGCTAAAATTCACTGAATCTTGCCGTGTTTGTGTTTAACTTAGCTATAGCAAAGATTAAAGATGCCACATGTCCAGATTTCTTAAAACTTCATTTTAATAGATTCTAGCCACTTTTCCAACTCAAACATATGATCCAGTTCCTTAGCACAAAAGGATTGCTTGTCTCTGGGTTGTTTCTTTGCATAATCATTTGAAAATTCCACCCGAACCAAAAGGAGATACAGAACTTAGCTCATGTGTGCCTACACCTCAAAGATTTAAAACCTGTACTGTCTATTGTATTTTTCTCTCTATTGTCTTAAAGATTATCTATTGTCTTAAAATAATCTATTTTTTTTCATTTTTAACATTGTATCTAGTTTAATAGTTACAGTATAAATGCAATTCTCATGGCCATAATTCTGCTACTTATCAGACCAAAATAATTTTCATAATATTCCCCTTTTCGTTAAAAATAGATTTTTTCATACAATATATCCTGATTACAGTTTCCCCTCCCTTTATTCCTCACTGTTCCTTGCCGTCTCTTCTTCCATCTAGCTCCACCCCATTTCTGTCTATAATTAGAAAAGAACAGGCTTCTAAGAGATAACAATCAAGCATGACAAAAATAACATATAGTAAGAAAAAACAAAAGCCATCACATCTAAGTTGGGCAAGTCAAACCTTCAGAAGGAAAAATATGGTTTAAAAATGCCAAAGCTTTGCTTCATGATGAAACTAAAATGTGGCTAATCAGCATTGATGCCTTTAAATGTAGTTGCTATGCTGCACTTTATGTTTTGGGTCATAAATACCTTTGAGAATCCAATACAAGCTTACAGATCTTTCTTTGTGACAATGTGTATGGTCTAATTTTATAGGCAATCTCAAGTATTTCACCAGTCCCCTGAAGCTCAGCTGTGAGTCATTACCGAGAAAACTGAGAATTAAGAAACTGTTCAAAATCTTTTCTACAGTATAAATACGTGGTTTCTTTCTGTTTGCTTCCAAAAAATAAAACGAGGTAATAAGGAACAGCAGAGAACACTTTGATAGATTTTATAGAAGGCAAATGAGTGTGAGTACATCAGAGGACTTTAAGGCACACTTCAACAGGTTTATGATTTGCTTTATGAACTTAGGAAAAGGTTTAAAATCTTCAAATATGTTCTTAAATAAACCGTTATAAAATGGGGGTGTTTTTCTTTATTTTCAGGTGATTTTTATTTATTTATTAACATTTTCTTTTTCTTGAAAATAGATTCCTTTCTCATACAGTGTATCCTGATTACAATTTTCCCTCCCTCTACTTCTATCATTTCCTCCCCACCTCTTCTCTCACCCAGATCCACTCTCTATCTGTCTCTTATTAGAAAACAGATAGTTGTCTAGCATATAACAATAAAATGGATTTAAGTATAATAACATAAAACAAAATCTAATATATTGAAATAGAACAAAACAAATATATAGAAGGAAAGGAGTCAGCCGGGCGGTGGTGGCTCTAGATCTATGAAGAATTTTGATGGGACCTTGATGGGGATTGCATTGAATCTATAAATTGCCTTTGGTAG
>NC_022026.1:43640414-43683576 GCF_000317375.1 Microtus ochrogaster | reverse complement strand
TGATGTTATGTGCCTAAGGAGGGCGGTGGGGCCGAAGTGGGGAGGGTTCTGCCCAAGAAGGCTGGGGGGCCAAGGAACCACTGAGCTCCCCGTCCCAGGCTGGCGCCGCGGGGCCAGAAACTCACCCCAAAGCTGGGTCTCCTGATGCGGAAGATCAGGCAAGTTATAGTCTTACAACAGCCTGGATTCCTTAAGGGTTCCCATGGCACCCTACTGACCAATAATTTGATTAAATGTAACACAATTCCAGTACTGGAAGCTTCATTTGATAACAAAAGATGTCGATTTAGAGCTTTGTGTAACCTATTATTTGACAATTTCATTTAGATCATATATACACGTGTGTGTGTGTGTGTGTGTGTGTGTGTGTGTGTGTGTGTGTGTGTGTATGGATGCTTCTACTGTATTAGGTTTCCATACCACCCCTTAAATGGCCCTTCATTTAGCCAACTCTTCCCATATTCTCCCTTCATCCTCTTGCTGACCCCTCCCCCACTTGATCCTCCTATTCCAGTCCTCCATCATCCATAACTATCATTCTATTTCCCTTTTCCAGGGTGATCTATATGCCCCCAGTCCCTTAATCTATACCTAACTTCTGTGGATTCTACGGACTGTCACTTGGTTATCATTGCCTTATCACTAATATCCACATATAAGTGAATGCATACCATATCCGTCTTTCTAGGCCAAATTTTTCCTAATTCCATCAATTTGCCTACACATTTTGTGATGCTATTTTTTAGTGGCTGAGTTTTTATTGCATATATGTACCACATTTTATTTATCCATTCTTCTGTCGAGGGACAACTAGGTTGTTTCTAATTTCTGACTATTATGAATAGAGCAGCAATGAACATGGTTGAGCAAGTGTCTGCTTATTAGGATAAAGCATCTTTGGGTATACACCCAAGAATAGTATAGTTGAATCTTGAAGTAAACAGATTTCTATATCCCTGAGGAACTGCACACTAATTTCTATAGTGACTATGAGTTTGCACTCCCACCAGCAATAGATGAATGCGCCCCTTACTCCACATCTTCAACAACATGAGCTGTGATTTGTTTTTAATGATCTTGGCTAATTGAACTGATTTAAGTTAAAAATATCAAAGGAATTTTGTTTTGCATTTCCCTGATGACTGAGGAAGTTGAAAATTCTTTACGTCTCAGGCACTTGCCTTTCCTCTGTTGAGAATTCTCTGTTTTGATCTGTACTCCATTTTTTTGATTAGGTTATTTGTTTTCTTTACATGCAGGTTCTTTTAGTTCTCTATATATTTTGGATGTTGCCCATCTATCAAATATGTAGTCAGTGAAAATATTTACCCGTTCTCTAGGCTGCTGCTTCAGTCAAATGATAGTGACCGTAGCCATGCAAAAGCTTTTCAGTTTCATGAAGTCCCATTTATTATCTTAGTGTCTGTGCTAATGGTGTTCTATTCATTCTTTTCCTGTGTTTATGAGTTTAAGGTTACTCCCTCCCCACTTTCCTCTCTATATCTGGTGCTAATTGAGAATTGAGGTCATTGGTCCATTTGAAGTTGAATTTTTTGTTGAGTGATAACTATCGATCTATTTGAATTCATATATACATATATATATATACATATATATCATATATCCAGTTTAATGATTGCCATTTGTTGAAGACACCATCTTTTTTTTCAGTGTGTATTTCTGGCTTCTTTATTAAAAAATCAGGTGTCTATGGGTGTATGGATTTGTGTTTGGTCTTCAATTCAATTTCACTGATCAAAGAGTCTGTTTTTCTGCCAATATCTATTTTTATACTGTAGCTCTATAGTACAATTTTAGGTCAGTTACGGTGATATCTTCAACAGTTCTTTTTTTATGCTGAATTGTTTTTAGTTACCCTGGTTTTTTTGTGTTTCCATAGAAAACTGAATTTTTTTTCAATATCTTTGAATATATATTGGGTTTGGGTGGGATTTATTGAATCTATAGATTGCTTTTGATCAGATGTTAATTTCACTATATTAATTGTATTGCTCCATGAGCATGAACATCCACAAATATTTTCCTAAATTAACTTTTTAAAAAGGTGGAGGTGTTTTAGCTTTGGTTTTGGGTTTTTGTTTGAGAAAGGGTCTTGCTATGTGTACCAGGCTGACTTGAGCTCCCTATCTTCCTGTCCCTACCTCCTAAGTGCTGGGATTATAGATATTTTCCACTGTTATTTTTCAATTGCTGTAACAAAACACCATCAACAAGTCAATTTATAAAAGAGAACATTTCATTTGAGCTCACAGTTTCAAAGGGTTAGAAACCATGATCATCATAGTAGGGAATGTGGTAGCAGACAGGTGAGCATGGCACAGGAGCAATTGCTGAGAGCTCACATCTTGACCCACAAGCATCAGGCAAAGAAAAGTAACTGGTAATGGCATGGGGTTTTTGAAACTTCAATTTCTGCCCCCCAGTGACATATTACTTTCAACAATGTCATATCTCCTCATCCTTCCAAAACAGTTCCACCAACTAGGGACCAGATACTCAAATATATGAGTCTATGAAGCCATTCTGGTTCAGACAGCCACAGCTACCATGTCCAACTTTATTTGAACTTCATTTATTTAAACTTCATATGCACTGTATGTGCTTCCATTTCCACTTATCTCATATATAAAAATTGTTTTATAGAAACTGATGATTTTACAGCTAAAGAAAATAGTTGGTCATTGTATAGTTAACTTGTTCAATTGCATGCTTATGAAAGTTCTTCTGTAAATACAAAGTGGAAATGCACCAATAAGATACAGTTTACAACAGAACTAAGCAAGTTTCTCACTTTGCCTTCTTTTTCACCTTGTCATTATTACATCATTCCCTCCAATGCCTATGCACAGATAAGGACTTGTATACATGCATTATATTTTGAAGTTAGTCTTGGGCAATGTTTTAATACAAGAAGAAATAAGAGAAGATAGGAAAAAAGTATATGAGTGAAGCAGCAACCTACTGAAAAGCTCTGAAAGTCAGTATAGAACACATATATCATAAATACATTCATGTTACTGAGAGGGCTTGTCTCTATATCCAACAGTTTCCATAAGACATTGATTAAGGTTTATTTCCAGATAATATTAACTTGTGACTATGTCTTAGGTAATATTTGTGGGTAAACAGAGGAGCTGCAGTGGCTAGGCCATTCCTAAAAGATCACAAGAACCCACAATTAAAAGTCATGCTGTCATATCAGACATAAATACTGAAAGAATGTGGGCAAGGACATAAGAATAGGTGTTCCTTTTTTTAAGTTTTATTTATTCATTAGATATACATTGTTCTTCAGGCCAGAAGGGGGCACCAGATCTTACTACAGATGGTTGTGAGACACCATGTGGTTGCTGGGAACTGAACTCAGGACCTTTGGAATAGCAGGCAGTGCTCTTAACCACTGAGCTATCTCTCCAGCCCCGGTGTTACTTTTTTTAAGACAAATTCTAACTAGCATTGGTGAGACTTAAAGTAAATCATATTTTCTCCAGTGATAGTTTCATTTTGTTCCACAACATGGTGCTATATCTCCTGGAGTCCTAAAGAACTGGTATCTGCCAAAGAGCATATACTCACTAATGTCTCATGTCTAGAGAATAGCATTTAAATTTGCTGATTTCCTTTGGTTTGTATGTAATTTCCTTCTGCTTATGGCATCTAGAGAATCACCAGAACATGTTCTAAAAATGGAGTCCCTGCCAAACATAATTAATTTTCTCATACATATCTAATTCATTTTTCTTATATAATGTTATCATTGGATTATATATTGAAAATAAATATAGAAATTGTTCTAACTGATTTTCTAAATAAAAATCCAGAGTAACTTCCAGGAGAAAATATTTCATAGGCAGAAAACAGATATTTCCTTGGTATGTTTTAGTTCCTTTGAAATAGTTACCTCATAATGACCAAGATACATTGAGTTCCAGGCTCTGTTTGGTATTCTACATATGCTAATTTATTTAAGCATCAGACAGATCCAGAATCAATAATCATTAACCAATGATCATAATTAAACAAGCATAAGTTTCTGTCTTAGTTAGGGCTTTCTATTACTGTGAAGAAACACCATGACCTCGGCAATGCTTATAAATGAAAAGATTTGATTGAGATGACTTGCTTACAGTTTAAAGATTCAGTCTATTTTCATCATGGTGGGGAGCATGATGGTATGGAGGCAGACATGGTATTGGAGGAGTAGCTGAGAGTCCTATATGTTGCAGGTAACAGGAAGTTGACTGAGACATTGAGCAGTATCCTGAGCAAAAGAGACCTCAAAGCCTGCCCCCACAGTGATACACTTCCTTCAATAAGGTCATACCCACTTCAATAAGCCACACCTCCTAATAGTGCCACTCCCTATGAGATTATAGGGGACAATTACATTCAAACTACCACAGCTACCCTGACAATAATATTTTGGAATTTTGCAACTAAATGGAAAGGTTGCAACTAAATATATTAAGGTGGATTCCACTGATCCTTACTGAGATTCAGTTAAGTTTCATATGGATATTTAAAATATTAATAATATTTCACTCCTAAAAAGGACACAAAGAAAAGCTAAAGATCATACTATATGCCAAGAGTGAGAGATTTTGGACCATTCAGTCCTAGATGAGGTGACTTCATTAAACTCCTTCTCTTAAGGCTCAGGGAACTATGTGGAAGTAGAGACAGAAAGATTGTTAGAGCCATAGGTGGTAAATGATTTCAAGGAAACAGTATCTTCCAGATGCAACAAGACTGATGTACATATAAATTCAGAGACTGTGGCAGCAAGCATAGAGCCTACATAGGTTCAAACTAGAGTAAGTTTCAGTGCTGAAAGGGGAAACTGGACATGAACTCCCACACCTAGCCAAGAAGCTATCTGCAATTCACAGCTGTTTGCAGAGGAAAAGTTAGTTTTATCCACTGAAGTTTTACTGAGTATATTAACCACTACTTAAGGGTAGGCCCCACACTCAGCAGTAGATGGCCAACACAAAACAAACTCAATGGTTTGTTTTGCTTGTATATATTTTTGTCTCATATTGCTTTTATTGGGCATTTTTGTATTCTGATATTTTGTTTCTATATTATGGTTTCTGATTTTGTGTTTTATGGGTATGATGTGTGGGTGGGTGTGTGGGTGTTTGTGTATGGGTGCTTCTTTGTTTTCTTTTAATTCTGGTTTGTTTGTTTCTAAGAGAAAGGAAAAGCTTGGCATTGGGAAGGTAAGAAGGTGGGAGGATATAGGACAGGAAATGTGATCAGAATATACTGTATGAATTTTTCAATATAAAAAAGAAAAGTTAAAAAAGTTTTACTATTTAAGGCCACAGAAGAATTTAGGAGAAAGTTCTAGAACTGAAGCTCACCTATCCATTTGATCACTGTTTCCCAGATAACTATTTCTTTCTTCTTCTCAAACTTTGGCCATCCCAAGATTCCAACCAGCTTCTGTGTGAAGTCCTCTTAAGAAATGGGTCACTTCTGAATCCTGTGTGACATCAAAGCAGAGGCTGTTGCCACAGATATTTAGCAACCCAAACAAGTATGTTCTAAACAGAACTAGATACATTTTTAGTAAATTACCAGATAACCAATATTTCCGATTTTATTGGCCAACATAGCACTAAAACAGCAAGAAATAATGTATTTTTAACTGGGCATGATGGCAACATAATAAAACTTTATTTACAAACACTGATATTAATCACATTTGGCCTACAGGCTACACTAACTCCTCTTCCAGAACTAGAAAGTCTAATTTCATTATATATTATTAACTAATAGTTCTATTTATATAAAACCTTGAATATATAAAATCATAATTTTATAAATTTTAGGAAACACACATGAAGTTGAAGTTGGAATATTTAAGACTTTTACTTCAATTAGAAAGTTAATATAGGAGATAGTCTCAATTGGTAAGGCCCCATTGCTGAAGACCATACTTGCATATCTCACTGAATACAGAGAAGTTGAACTTTTACCCATACTGACTGGTATTCATGGTACTGGAAGGTATTCTACACTCTTCCAGCAGAAGAAGGTAACCAACAGCTCAACTACAAACCTCTCAATCTACAATGATTACCTGGGTGCAAGATACTGGTGCAATAGTGGCACAGAAGTTATGGAAGTATCCAACCCACCCATTATCTGGTCAGATTTAAGGCCCATTCCAGAAGGTAGAATGATGCGGGAGTCCCCTCTGTGTGTTGTCATTACCATTAATGACTAAAGAAACTGCCTTGACCTGTTGATAGGGCAGACCTTAAGTAGGCAGGGAAAACAGAACTGAATTCTTGGGGAAAGAAGAGTAGAGACAGAGAGACACCATGGAGCTACTAGAGTCAGACATGCCAAATCTTTGCTGGTAAGCCACTGCCACATGGTGATACACAGATTACTAGAAATGGGTTAACTTAAGATGCAAGAGTTAGCCAATAAGATGTTAGAGCTAATGGGCCAAGCATTGATTTAATGAATACAGTATCTGTGTGGTTATTTCCTGGCTAAGCTAGTAGGGTAGCCAGAAACTGGGCAGCAGGACGAACAAACAGGTCTATCCCAACAATTGGTGCCAATGTGGCTATCTAAATTCACATAAACCTAGAACACTTGAAAACAAATTTTAGACAAAAGGAAAAAAAAAGAGTTTAACACAGCTTTTTAATGTTTGCTGATGGCATGCTGCAACTTTTTAAAGAGAGATCTTACTGATTCAGCAGTAGCAGCCATAGTTCCAAAACGGCAGCTTCCTGGCCATGGGCTATGAAGCATTTCAATGGCATTTTTGGGCCTGGGTGTTTGTGTGCCCACTTAGGGTTGGGAGGAAAGTAGCTGAGACTATGACCACGGCTAAGTGGCTCCCCTCAACCTGGGCAGGTGGCGGGATCAGGACTGCTAGGAGTGCACAGGCAGGAGAACATGGTGGATTTCTGCCACCATACACAGAGTTATTTCCAGGCAGTATAGTGCACTGCATGGTGAATTTAGCTTTTACCCCCCCAAAAAAGGTTTATATGCTGCATGGTGTTATCCAGAGTTTAGGTGGTGAGGATAGCTCCCACTTGGCATTCCTAGAACTGAGGTGAAGTACCTCCACCATATTTAAAGCTTCAGAAAGGCCAAGTCAGCACCCAGGGCCACTGAGACTAAGCTACTTAGAATTTTAAGAAAAGCTTCTGATCAAAAAAATAACTACAGATTCAGACATAAAAGAACTCTAAATGGGTCACAATGTTGAATAAATGTACATAGGTTTAGGAGAGAGAAAAAATAGAGAGCTGGAAAATAAGTAAGTCGTTAAAAAAACAGTCTTTAAAGAGACAGTATAGACAGTAATAGATTAATGTGGTAAAAAAAATAAGCCATGTAAAGATAGAAAATACAAAGAGAGTTTGGATTATGTATATTATTGTGTTTTCTTTGAATTTTTTGATGATGAAGGAGCTAAGTACAGAGAGACATTTTATTGTATGAGCTGCTAAGCTAAAGCAGCATGTATTCTATAAAGGTATCTTGATTCCAAAATCTGTGTCTAAGAATATGTTGCTTTGGAAAAGAAATTCTTCTTTTGTTTTCACAGAAGATGAGAACCTGTGAATTGCTTCTAGACCAATATGGTTTGATAGACCATGTCCCCCTGAAAGGTTCCCATGAACACTCTCAAAAAATTACTTCACACAAATGCTGACTGAGATGAACCTAGCACATAGGATACACCATGAAAGACCTGATTAACAGGTCCCTGAAACAGCAGGAAGCAGTATGGACAAATCTATGCCCATATTCCCAAATATTGTCTATACATATTTGTTTACATTTTAAGAGGGATATGATATAGATATGAATAATTTGCATTGGTATGGATCTTGGTTTATGGATGAAAATTTAATGTCAGTCTTTTTATATGTATATTTCTGATCTTGATTAAGGTATTGCATTTGTGTAGTTCATTTAAAAATGTAATGTATAATTAAGAAATATAAGTTAATAAATAATCATCTATAATAGTCAAGCTTGGTGTCATGTTAGTTAGATTTTCTAGATGTATAGAGACATATTTCAATTACTTAGGTATTCTTTAAATCTTTTAGAGACCTTCAGAATATGGCATTTAAATATTTTAAAAATTTAGGACTTTTCATGATAGTGAGACGTGTCTGCTCCTGGCAGCACCAGTTACTTCAAGAGGAAGATGGGCATCAAAGAGGCTCCTTAGGGAGTTTGCTAGCCATTTGAGCAAGAAACTGCTCTTGCCTGGACTGTTAGACTGGAAATGCAGAACCTGCAGAGAAATGACTGCTGAACTTGCCTAAAGGTGAGATAATCCTTTGGGATTCCTGTTTCATGAAAGAGTCTGTGAGACATTCTGCAGGATACAGAAAAAAAGTGAATGGCAAACTGCCAATATAAGCAGACCTGTCTTTGAAATTTCCTGCTTCCTGGAAAAGTCTGATGGGTACTATACACCTGTAGGCTGAAAATAGAAGCCCCACTGGTACAGAAAAACTTTGGGTGACTGTCCAGATGTCTCTGTCAATTCTAGAGTTTTGGAAGTTGCTTATAATCCACTTTTCACTTAGGTAATATTACATATCCTTCTGGAGTCTTTAATGAAGCTGAAGAATAAATAGTAGTAATGAAGGCGAATTTAATTAATCCAGGCCAGTGGGTACAAGAAGACAATTTTAATATAAAAGCACACTCACACACCCGGAGTTCAGCGATCCACCGTAAACCGGAAACAGGAAACGGCTCCAGTGTCTGCGCGTCCCAATTAATTAGTAAAAACATTCGCCTGAGGCTGTCCCGCCCCAAAAGGCGGGGTCTCTCTATAGTAGTAATATAGTTTTTCTTAGTTATGATAAAAGATAAAATAGATATAAATACTGTAACTGTAATTTTTATTTTATTCCTGTTTTGTTACTTGCAATTTTACTCTGTTAAAGTTAAACCCTTCCTTTTTATTTAAACAGAAAAGGGGAGGTGATGTGGGAGTCCCCTCTGTGTGCTGTCATTACCATTTATGAATAAAGAAACTGCCTTGGCCTGTTGAGAGGGCAGAACTTAAGTAGGCAGGGAAGACAGAACTAAACACTGGGAGAAAGAAGGGCAGAGCCAAAGAGACACCATGGAGCCACTAGAGTCAGACATGCTAAATCTTTCCCGGTATGGGTTAAATTAAGATGTAAAAGTTAGCCAGGAAGATGCTAGAGCTAATGGGTCAAGCAATGATTTAATGAATATAGTTTCTGTGTGGTTATTTCCTGGCTAAACTAGCAGGGTAGCCAGGAACTGGGAAGCAGGATGAACAAGCAGGCCTTCCCCCAACAGTAGAACCCATGGCTGGCATTTCTTGGATGGCCAAAAATCTGAGACTAGATAGGTAATGGGTCTAGGGGAAAACAAAACACCACCATTACACTAAAGGAACATGGCAATAAAATAACTTTTTGTTTTGTTTTGTTTTACTCATTCTTCTTTACTCATAGATCATAGTGTCTTGCAGCCATAGCCAGAGAAGCATCCTCCTGCAGGAGACAAGAACTAATAAATACCCATAACTGGACAATATGCAGAGAGTGAGAGACCTTAGAAAACTCAGTTCTAAATGGGATGTCTCCCTCAAACCCTTCACATCAGGGCTCAGGGAACTCTGGAAGAATAAGCAAAAAAAAGTGTAAGAGCCAGTGGGGATGGAAGACACCAAGGAATAGTACCATCTAGACACAATACAATTGATGCACGTATGAACTCACTGAGACTGTGACAGCATGAGCAGGTCCAAGGCAGAAAGGGTCTCAGGGATGAGAGAGGAGGTGGACATGAGTCCCATCTTTACCTTAGAAGCTATCTGTGTCAAACAATTACTAAAGAAAAATTAGTTTTCTTTCATGGGAAAACTATATGTCATAGTTTGAATGGAAATGTCCTCCATAGGCTCATAGGGAATGGCACTATTTGAAAGGATGTGGCCTTGATAGAGTAGGTATGGTCTTGTCAAAGGACGTATGTCACTTGGGGTGAGTTTTAAGGTTTAAAATCTTTGAGTCACATGTAGAGAAGGTGTTGACTTAAGAAGAAAACTCCTCCACTGCTGGTGGAAGTGTACAGCCACTTTGGAAATCAATATGGCAGTTTATCAGAAAATTAGGAATCAATCTATCTCAAAATCCAACTATACCTATACTGGGCATATATCCAAAGGATGCTCAATCACACCGCAAGGACACTTGCTCAATTATGTTCATAGCAGCATTATTCATAATAGCCAGAACCTGGAAACAACCTAGATGCCCCTCAACCAAAAAATGGATGAGGAAAATGTGGTACATTTGCACAATGGAGGGTTACTAATGTTGAAAAAAAATGACATCATAAGATTTGCAGGCAAATGGATAGAACTACAAAAAATTAACCCGAGTGGGATAACCCAGATCCAGAAAGACAAACATGGTATGTACTCACTCATAAGTGAATATTAGGAGTAAAATATAGGAACCTACAATCCATGGCCCCAGAGAGGCTAGATAACAAGGAAGGCCCAAAGAAGAGTGAAGGGATTACCCTGGGAAGGGGAAATAGAGGAGATCTCCTGGATAATCTGGGAGCATAGGTGGGGAGGGTGGAGAGATGGTAACTTGAGAGAGCTGATTGGGTGGGATGGGTACAGGAGGTGGGTTGTGGGCAGGATGGAGGCAGGAAGTAATGAAGGGCATGTCTTAATGGGGGGGCCTTTTGGGGTTAGGGAGAAACTGGTGCCACAGAAACCCCCAAGAATACACAAGGATGATCCAAGCCAAGATGCCTAACAATAGAGGAGAGGGTGCCAGAACATATCAGAGAGCCTTTATTCAATAACTCATGGAAACAGATGCAGAGATCTATAGTCAACCACTGAGCTGAGTCCTGCTGAAGAAAGGGAGGAGGGATTGCTTGAGCCATGGGGGTTAGGGTCATGACAGGGGAACCCAGAGATGCAGCTGACCTGAGCTGCTGGTAACTCATGAACTCTGGGACAACAGCTAGGGAGCTTGCATGGGACTGACATAGGCCCTCTGCATGTGTTTGACAGTTGTATATCTTGGTCTCTTTGTAAGGCTCTAAGCAGTGAGATCAGGACTTGTCTCTGGCACTTTGCTGGCTTTTGGGAACCTGTTCCCCACGCTGGATACCTTGCCCAGCCTTGATGCAAGGGAAGAAAGAGCTTGGTCATGACTCAACTGGATGTTCCATGCTCTCTTCAAGCCTATGGGAGGCCTGCCCCTTTCTGGTTGGAGACAGAAGCAAATGGGGAGTGGGAGTAGATGGGAGGCAGTGGGGAGAACGGGAGGAGAGGAGGGAGGAGAAACTGTAGTTGGTATTAAAATAAATGAAAAGGAGTATAAAAAGTAAATAAATAAAAACATGTGATTGAAAATAAGTAAAAATAAAATACAAAAAAAATTTTCTAGGCCCAGTGTCTGTTTCTCTTCGTGCTGCTTGAAGATCTAGATGCAGAATTCTCAGCTCCTTCTCAGTCACCATATCTGCCTGCCTGCCAGCATGTCCCATTATGATGATAATGGACTGAACCTTTGAACTAACTGTAAGCAAGACCCAATTAAATGCTTTCTTTTATAAGAGTTTTTCTGGCCATGGTGTCTCTTCACAGCAGTAGAATAGGGACAAAACAGTACACAAACCACACTTAGGAACAGGCCCCATGCTCAGCAGTAAATAATCAATTCAAAATAAATTCAATGATATTTTAGGGATTTTTTTTTTTTGTCTGATGACACTTTGGTCATTTTTTTTACCTTATTGGTCTTTGTTAGGATTTCTGATTTTGCATTTTTATGGGTTTTGTGTATGGATATACACAATATATATATGTACATATATATATTGTGTGTGTATGTGTATATCTGTATTTCTATGGATTTTCTTTTTTGTGTATCTTTGTTTTCTTTTTCTTCTTGTTGGTTTGTTTCAATTGCTGATTCATTTTCTAAAGACGAAAAGAAAGGAGGCCTGGAGTTTGATGGGTGAGTGGGGTATGGAAGATCTGAGAGGATATGAGGGAGGGAAAAGTATGATCAGAATATATTGTATGAAAAAAGTTCATTTTTCATTTAAAAAAGATAGTCTCTATTTTATTTATAAAGAAAAGATTTTTTTACTGTCTTGTTCGTAAATATTAGCAGATGGAGGGAAGATTTCAGGAACATATTGATGGTTTATCTATTGAAATTAGATGTATCCTCACAACAATCTTCAAATTAATTAAATAGGAACACCAATATTAAGCACCAGAACCAAGTAAGGATACTAACAAGATATCCTTCAATTTCCCAATAATTAAAAAAGAAATAGAGTACTTAATTTGGGGGCTAGAGATGTAGCTCAGTGGTAGATCACCTTCCTACACCGTACAACGTCCTAGGGTCAATGCCCACTACCACAAAAATCATTATTACTATTCATATGCCTTGTAATAATTTATGTGGGAACTTTAGTTGCTCTTCTAAAGTAACCAAGTGGCATAAGTAGGCCTAATTTGGGAGGTATTTTGTACTCTAGGAAACAATTGGTGAATGGAAAAAAATTGCATAAATTATAATAGTAGTATCTGAAGTTGAAAGACAGTCTAGATGTTACCTAACAGGGTTCATTCATTTCTGATATACGATACTGAATAGCAAGGGATTCAAGTGTATGATAAATATCACCAATTTTAAATAAAGTTAAGCAGGGACTCACAATTATATTGATGAGATTCATGTCCTAATATCAGGGACAAGGGCTTCAATCCCATCATTCTTAATTTATACTTCACTCCAATTACTTCCTTTCTGAGACTGAATTATCTATAAACTACCCAAATGAATAAATATGATTAAATGAAAAGTATATAAATTTCCAGGTACTTAATAGTTGTTAAATAACTATAGACATAGTATTTGTGATTGTTTAGATGACAAATGTCGCCCATAGGCTCAAATAATTAAACACCTGGTCTCCTGTCAGCAGCACTGTTTGGGGCAGTTATGGAATCTTTCAAAAGTAATGCCTTGCTAAAGGAAGAGTGAGAGAGGGCAGGCTTTGGGGGTGTGTAACCTCATCCCACATCCTATTGTTTCTCTCTACTTCCAATATTTGGGTGAAAATATTATCAACCAACTTCCTGCTTCCATAAACATGCTTCCCCTAGCAGCCTCCATACCTCCCTTCCCTGTCATGATGGAATCTATCCCTCTGGACGCACAAGCCATAATAAACTCTTTCTTCCTTGAGTTTCTTTATGTCAGGCTATTTTACCACGGCAATAGAGAATTTACTAACACTCTATAATTTATTGACCATTTAATATAGAGTAAGCACTGTGTTATGGAATAGGATACAAAGATAAATCTTCAGACTACAAATGATCATAGGCAGAAAACAGATATATGAATAAATCATTGGTAATATACTCTACTTAAATTTCTATAATTGAGATATGATCAAAATGATCTGAGAGTATGAGTCATTTAGAATTGTGCCAGCTAATCCCATATCTACTAGCTATACATGAAAATTACTAAACATTTCAATATGCATAATAAAAACTGAAATGTATTTTAAAATGTTAAATACACACAAAGGAATGCAAACATCTCATAAATAATAATTTACATTGAATGCATGTTAAAGTTAAATGCTTTGATGAATAATGCAAAAAAAATCTGTCTTTTAAGTATTATAAATCTGGTAACGAAGTCCAACTAACAATTGCTACAGTGCAATCTAGGAAGGGCAATATTAGAGTTATACATACAAAGAAAGCTAACAGTGTATTTCTCACGTGATATCAGCTAAAACCGAAAGCTGAGTGGTTCCTTAGTGAAGGAATAAGAGCATTCAAAATGCCCACATGAGAAAGGCAGGAGCAAAATCATAGTATTTTACTAGCAAGAACAAGCAGTTATTTCTTTTGCCAATTCGCCGGATGCCTTAAAGCCCAGTGGGAAGAATTTAGCACCATTTACAAGTCTCTTTCATAGTTTGTTTAAACAATTTTTTCTGTATCTAGTAATTTTATACTAGCTAATATATTGAGTGTTTCTGGAGTGTCAGACACTATGCTTTTCATAGATTATTAATCCTCAAAGTAACCAAAGAAGGTGAAAAAACATATTACTCTATTTTACAAATGAGGAATCTAAACCCCACAAAGATGAAGTTACTTGACCTAAATACAATTAGAAACATCCAGGGACCACCTTGGATGACAGATCTGCCTACTGAATGCTTGAGGATGCTGCCCTGTTGTGGTCCAGTGCTACAAAATATCAGAAGTACCCAGAGCCAAAGGGAAGAGCTGAATAGCTCCAACTGTGACCACCTGGGATGGTATGGCTACCTCTCCTTCTGGAGAGGAACTCTATTGAAAGCACATTTTGACAGAGTGGCAACCTTAGCCAGGAACATTCTGTGTAGCTGTTTGGTTTCCAGTTATAGTCCTGGTGGACAGAACTCAAGAGAACAGCTAACAGAGCAGTTTCTGGCTGCCACCATCGGGTGAAGGAGATATCCCTCGATGCTGCTGTGACTAGAGATTCAGGAAAACACTATATTCAGAGATGATTATTATTGTTGAAGCTGTTGCTAATCAAAGGTTAGGCTGAGAAGAGACTAGAAAATCAAAGGTCCCATGCCTCGCTGTCATCTTAAGAGGAAACATCCTAACATCAAGGTAAAGAACTAACTCCATTGATCTTTCAGTAACCTATTTTCTAAGACTCAGAATAAAATACTCCAGCCAGGCATGGTGTCGCATGTCTAAAATGCCAGCACTGAGGAGGCGGAAGCAGGAAGATCAGGAGGGCAAGATCATCCATCTCACCTGTATAGTGAATTCAAGAGCTGCCTGAGTCACATAGAAATTCTGTCTCAAAAAAATGAACAAAATAAGACAAAACAATAAAACTTTCTACCTATCCATTTATTAAGATTCTTCAAGGCTTCGGGGTGGAGAAGTTGAGCTATAACTCAATTAGGGAGTTTGCAGTAATGGTTATGCCTTTGAGGAACAATATAGAGATTACATATATCTGGCATATATGAAAATAAACTATTGATCTAAATAAATGAAAAATCATTCTCTAAGTTTCTGCTTTAAATACAAACTGCTTCTGACATTTCATATTTCCATAGTACGATATATAGTGATCATAAAGATTTTGAGGTATGTTGAACAGTAGATTAACTACACACTAGACTACAATCAGACTTGAGCTATGTAGAGGAACAGCTTATATCTTGGGCTTCAAAAGTAAAGGCCTGGTCCAAAACCCAGTTGTTTCTACCCACTAACCATGCAACCATTAATAATAACAACTTATTTTTCTAAGAACAAGGGATTTGTCTTATTGAGTCTCCAATACACAGAATATAGAATATAGTTGGTACCCAATAAAATTAACAGAATTGAATTGAATTGAAAAGCTTCATTTAGAATATTCTTACCATATTCTTACCATATTAAGTATACTGTGTGCTATAATTGACTTGTATTGGTGAATTCACAGTTCATGTCAAAGAACTCTATCAGAATAAGCAAAAGGTTCTTACAATACAATAAAACAACTCAATTGAAGTGCATGCAAAATATTTCAATAGACATTTCACCAAAGATATACATCATTAATTATTGGGGAAGACAAACTGAAACCACAATGGCATACAACTTCATACACAATAGAATGTAAGTGTGAAGAAACAAAACTCTCATAGATTGTGATATGAATGCAAACTGATAAAAATTCTATTTTAGGGGCTGGAGAGATGGCTCAGAGGTTAAGAGCACTGGCTGTTCTTCCAGAGGTCCTGAGTTCAATTCCCAGCAACCACAGGGTGGCTCACAACCATCTGTAATTCTATCTGGTCCCCTATTCTGGCATGCAGATAGAACACTGTATAATAATAATAAATAATATTATAATAAATAAATAAAATTTAAAAAATACTTTTATTTTAGAAAACAGTTTAACAATAACTTAAAATTTTAAATGTAAGTTTTTCATGTGACACAGAAATTCTGGTCCAAAGTATTTACCCAAGAGAAATGAAAAGTTATCTACATGATTGCTTTTGGAGAAAAGGGTAACATCCCATTTGTGTCAGAATCAACTGGTATTTGGATAAGTTCAGTAAATTTCTGAAGTCTTTAGAGTCAGTCAGGAGCACAGTTATACTTTATTTTTAGAATTTTTATTATTGTAAGTGAGTGTATGAGAGATAATTAGCCTACATGCCTATCAATGGATAAATGAATGAGAAAATACGACATTTATATATTAGACTTTATTCTACCAAAAAAGAAACTAAATTGTATCATTTGCAAGAAAGTGGGCAGAAGTGGATAAAGAAAGTATTGCAGGTGTAAACAGAAGTTTCTGTCCTGTCCAGTCAGTCCTAAAGAAACACACAGAGGCTTATATTAATTATAAACTGTTTGGCCTGATAACTCGGGCTTAGAATTAACTAGCTCTTACAACTTATATTAACCCATAATTCTTATCTGTGTTAGCCACGTGGCTTGGTACCCTTTCAGAGTGCAACATTTTCGTCTTGCTTCCTCTGCATCTAGGTGATGACTGCAGAATGAGCACATCCTCTTCCCAGAATTCTCTTAGTCTGGTTGCCCCACCTATACTTCCTGCCTGGCTACTGGCCAATCAGTGTTTTATTAAACTAATGTAAGTGACAAATCTTTACAGGTACAAGAGCATTATCCCACAGCATGATCATGCAATGTCATAATGAAACCCAATGAATATACAGCAATTTTTAAAAGCATAAGAGCATACTCCCAAGAAGTGACTACATGACTCAACAATAACACAGGAGTTATCTCTAACTAATATTTACTTATAAATGAAAAAATTAGCTTTCTTCAAGGGAATCTCAGTGGAGAAACAAACTACTCTTAAGAGTAGGCCTATGCCAAGTAGTAGATGGATAACAGAAAACTCACTCATCCTTGGAGGTTCTTTGCCTCATAATATTGAGACAGTGCTTCTTTTTTAAAAATATTTTTTATTAATTTTTGTTGATCTCTACATTTTTCTCTGCTCTTCTTGCTGCCTCTCCCTACCCCCCTTTCAACCCTCCCCCAAGGTCCCCATGCTCCCAATTTACTCAGGAGATCTTATCTTTTTCTGCTTTCTACTTCCCATGTAGATTAGGTCTATATAAGTCTCTTAGGGTCCTCATTGTTGTCTAACTTCTCTGGGATTGTGGTTTGTAGGCTGGCTTTCATGCTTTGTGTTTAAAAACCACCTATGAGTGAGCACATGTGATAACTGTCTTTCCGGGTCTGGGTTACCTCACTCAAAATGATGTTTTCTAGCTCCATCCATTTTCCTGCAAAATTAAAAATGTCATTTTTTCTGCTATATAGTATTCCATTGTATAAATATACCACATTTTCCTTATCCATTCTTCAGTTGGGGGCATTTAGATTGTTTCCAAGTTCTGGCTGTGACAAACAATGCTGATATGAACATAGCTGAGCACATGTCCTTGTGGCACAGTTGAGCATCCTTTGGATATATACCCAAAAGTTAGATTACTGGGTCTTGAGGAAGGTTGTTTCCTAATTTTCCAAGAAATTGCCACACTGACATCCAAAGGGGTTGTACCAGCTTGCATTCCCACCAGCAATGCAGAAGTGTTCCCTTTACCCCACAACCTCTCCAGCATAAGTTGTCATCAGTGTTTTTGATCTTGGCCTTTCTTACATGTGCAAGATGGTATCTCAGAGTTGCTTTGATTTGCATTGCTCTGACGACTAAGGATGTTGAACATTTCTTTATAAAAGTATTTATAAAATATCTTTCAGCCATTTTAGATTCCTCTGTTGAGAGTTCTCTGTTTAGGTCTGTACTCCAATTTTATTGGATTATTTGTTCTTTAGGTGACCAATTTCTTGAGTTCTTTGTATATTTTGGAGATCAGACCCCTGTCTGATGTGGGGTTAGTGAAGATCTTTTCCCAATCTGTAGGCTGTTGTTTTGTCTGATTGACCATGTCCTTTGCTTTACAGAAGCTTCTCAGTTTCAGGAGGTCCCATTTATTATCTGTTTCTCTCAATGTGCTGCTGGGGTTATATTTAGAAAGTGGTCTTCTGAGCCAATGCATTCAAGTGTACTTCCCACTTTCTCTTCTATAAGGTTCAGTGTGGCTCTAACAGGTCCTTGGAGTACATATTATGGCTTCCAGCTTTTTTTTTAAAGGGATTTCTGTGTGTGCAAAGATATGTGTCTCTGTGTCTACATGCATTTCTTGCATTTATTCTTTGGCTCTTTTTCTTTTATTTCTTTGTTTTGTGCTTTTCAAATTTGTTTTTGTCTTATTGTATTGTATTACATTTTATTTTGTTTTATAATTATTTCTTAGATGCCGTTTGTTTTCTAATGAAAGAAAATATGTGGCTCCAGGTGAAATGGGAAGTGAGGAGGATCTGGCAAGACTAGGGGGAGAGGAAGCAGTAACTAGAATATATTGTATGGGGAAAATTACTTTCAAAAATTACAAAGGATGTCCCTAATGACGAATTGCTCCAACTAGGAACATAATAGTTTATTCAGCTGTGAACTCATAAAAAGATTAATCCATTGATTAAGTTAGCTTCCTCATGACCCAATAACTTCTTAGCAGTGCTATGAGATGGGAGCAAACCTTGATTCAACAATGGGCCTGTTAGAGGGGCATTAATTGTGGTAAGAAGACCCATCCATTGCAGATGGCACCATTCTTTAGGCAGGGGATCCTGGACTATAGAGGTGAAGAGAAATCGAGCAGAACATTGCTGGAATTTGTCTTCTTAGGCAAAATAAAAACAGTTCAACAGCAATAATTACAGATCTAGATCTCTCCCAAGTAGATTTTACAGAAAGTGAACCAGTGAAATATCAGATGTCAGTTCAGGTCTGATAGCATGCGAGAGATCCTGCTCTTCTCAAAAGGATAGGGTAAAGGGACTGTGTTAGAAGTAGACTACAATATAACAGCTCTGCTCCTAAAGACTGGGAATTTACTGGGTCTAAATTGTGGGATTAGGTCCTGTCTGTATGTAGTAAGCATTCAATGCCTGACGGTGGGCCACCCGGACACTAATAAAAGAGTTATTATCATCATAGCCGCCACCAGCCAGATCTATCCTGGCAAAGGGAGAAATAGGAGACTAGAAGCAGGAGGAAAATTAACTAGTTCTCTATAGCTGCCATAACAAAATGCACAGACTGGGTGGCTTAAATGATGGCAATTTATTTTCTTACAGTTCTGTAGGTTAGATGGTCTAGGTAAAAGCACCAGTAGACAGTTTGCTCTGAGGCCTCATTACTTGGTGGGTGGCAGTTATCCTGCTTCCTCTTCACCCAGAGTCATCCAGCCCTTTATGTACATGTGCTCTGCATCTCTCTGGGGGTTCCATGCTCCTCTTCTTTAAAACCATCAATCATGGAAGAAGAGGAAGGAAGTGAAACTGTGATGCAAAATAAATAAATAAAATTTAAAGATTAAATTTAAAAATCAGTCACATCAGACAGGACACATCCTAGTGGCTTGCTTTAAATCAATTATTTTTTTAAAGGGCCATGCACAGTACAGTCACATTCAGAGGTACTTAAGGCTGGGGCTGATGTGGATTATGCGCACAATGGGAATTTTTAGCTATAAGGAAGAATTAAATTATGTCATTTTTAGGAAAATTGAAGTAGCTGAGAATTACCAAATTAAGCAGTTAAGTTGGTCTCAAAATGACTAATATTAAGTTTCCTCTCATTTGTGAATCCTAGATATTATGTAGATACATAAAGTGATATATACAGAGATGACATGAAAGTACAAGTGAAATTGTGTAAGAAATCAAAGGAGACTAATAGATGGCGGTATAGGGTAAGTATGGTCAAAGCACACTATATACTTATACAAAAAAATGTCCTTATGAAACCCAGTACTATGTACAATGAATACTGGATATATGCCAATCAAAAATTTAGAGTGAAAAGATAGCTAAGCAGATAAAGGCAATTCTTGCACAAGCCTAACAACCCGAGTTCAATCCCTGAAACCCACATAAAGGCAGAAAGTGATCATCAACTTCACTAAGTTTTCCTCTGGTATCTACACATGTACCATGACTCAGGTGCACCACACACATGTGCACCACACACATATGTGCCCTCCTCCCCCACACATACACCATGCAAGTACAGAATATAAAAATAAAATAAATTTGAAATGTTTTTAATAACTGGAGAATGAAAGTGTGTGGTGTTACTTCTTAACTTTCTGTCACAGAACCAATAAGCAAGTTGCTTTATCTCCCTTTCGGAGTCATGGTTCTTAAGGCTGTTTAGTCTCTGCTTGAGCTTCAAACTGAGGATGCGCAATATACATGAGCCATTGCGGGCTAGCTGAGAGTTCATTAATCTATAGCAAAACCCTGAAACTAAGGGCCATATTTAAAGAACTTGTATAAACCTAGGGGTGGGACTGGTGGAGTCATAACCAAATAATTACCTAGGACACTCTAACAAACCATATAACTGGCCTGCTGCCCTCATTTATTTGTCAAGGTGATCTGTTACATGAATATGGTAGTCACATATCCATCCTGATTGGCAGGGACTTTCGATTGGTTTTTACTCCCTTAAAGGAAATAGCAGTTTGAGTCTATGCTCCCCACCATAGCAGGCAGGTAGACAGTAAAAGAGATTCCCAAGTTTGGTGAAGTGTCCCCAACCTACCTTGAGTGGCCTGAATTCACAGGTTTTCCACCTTTCTCCTTTAAGAGATCTTAGGATACAGTGGTAAATTTGAGAAGTCGTTGAGAACCTCCTCATCTTCCATATAATCTTGGCTGTAAAACAAATTCTATAGGAGCCACAGACTACTCATCTAGGTCTAGGAGTACATAACGATTTTAGTCATCATCTTCCAATAGAAGAAAATGAAATCCACCATTTGATAGACCACACCAGGTGTCTTAGTTGGGGTTTCTGTTGCTGTAAAGAAACACCATGGCCACAGCAACTCTTATAAGGGTAACTATTTGATTTTAGTCCATTATTGTCATGGAGGAAAGCATGGCAGCACACAGGCAGACAGGCTGCTGGAGAGTAGCTGAGAGTTCTACATCCAGATCCACAGGCAACATGGAAAGTGAGACACTGGGGCATGGCTTGAGCATCTGAGACATCAAAGACTACCCCCAGTGACATACTTCCTCCAAAAAAAGTCACTCCTATCTCACCAAGGCCACATCTTCCAATAGTACCACTCCCTATGGGTCTATGGGGGCCATTTTCATTCAAACCATCACACCAGGTAAATCTGTTAACACTCAACCACACATATTCATATTCATTTTCAACTAGCCTTCAAATAACACTGACTTCTTTCATGCTCCCTTTTTCAAATTTTCAAATGAAATCCACTGGGCAATTCAGAATTGTTTAAGAATAAGCAACTATTCTGAGCCTGAAAGAATACTTTTTCAATCAGATAGCAAATATTACTGTTGTTACTATTTCTAGAATGCTCATTGTAATTGTCAGGGTTCCCTAGAAGAACTCAAACAATAAGATAAGCATATATTATAAAGGGGATTTGTTAGATTGGATTACATAATAGGGTTGTATATTCCAACAATGGATGCTGGACTTTATACTGTGGACTAGACTACATATAGCATTTTATGTAAGCTGGAGAGATGGAAACACCAGTAACTGCTCCATCTATGAGGCTGGGAGCCTTAGCAGTCTTCAGCACGGAAAACCTAGAGGATTCCTGGAGAGTCGTTTCTCTTAGTCCAGGTTGGAAAGCTGAACACATTGGGATTTGATGTCAGCGGAGGAGAGTAGTGGCAGCAGTGCCAACAACTCTGGGGTTGAGGTAGGCAAGGCAAGCAAGTGTTCCTATTTTTTTCACTGCACTTCTTCACATCTGGGCTTCCATCAGAAGAAAAATATTCTGCCCTCAGTAGATACTTTTAGGAAATGCCCTCCCAGATTCACTCAGAAGTGCGTATTTTCAACTCCAATCAATTGCCAAGCCAGATTCACAATCACATTGACGTTAAGCAAATACATGAGATACTAGGACAAAACATTGTACACCTGATAAAAAAGGTAAACACTTCTTTGACATTCTCAAAAGAGTACTACTAGAGACAGAGGTCGACAGAGAAAGAGAGGGAGAGAGGAAAGGAGGAAGGGAGGAGGGATGGAGGGTAAAAGAAAGTCTAATTCATGTTTGATCACTATTTGAAATGAATCTGAAGGTTAAGTGTCCAAATGAGATAATCAGGAATAAAGATAACAGTATTGTATAAACAGCAGGCAGTCACAGTGATTAGGATATGGGGGTGAGGTGGCGGGCGCTATGAAGCAGGTGGTACTAAAGAGAATTGGGGCTCAATCTAGAGGAGTCTCAAATTCCGTGCTGAAACCTAACTATGGCTGAAAACGCACAGGGAGGCTGCAGGCTGAAACCCGTGTGTGAGTCTTGCACACAGCACTACGGAAGGTCTCTGGGAGATGAGAACCACTCGAAAGCTTTGCAGGAAGGCATCAGAGGCATCTCAAAAGTTGCCATAGAGAATCTAGAGCCTTCCTTTGCCACAGAACACAAAGATGGCTCAGAAAACAGGATTGGTGGACTCGCCTCTAGGTTCTCAGTTGAAAGTCCATGTCAGTCCATGAATCTTAGGGCTTTTCCACCTAAAACTCCAGGGAGTGGCCCAGAATTTTACTTGCATTTGAATTTTTTTTCCTTTCTAAGGAAAAGAACTATAAATAGGTTAGGACTAAAAAGGCCCAGAAAGTTAAACAAACAAACTGGAGTTTATTGACTCTTAGACCAAAACATTAAATGCTTAAAATACTTGTGTTTTCCTAGTGAAAAAAGTCAAATGTGGCAGTTGGAAATTTTCTGATTCTATTGAAATAGAAGCCAGAAGGACTGCAATTTCTGTCTGCTATATAGTTGATTAGTTTTGTCCTCACTAAAAACACCAGATGACAGTTGAAGGATTAATTGCCCTACAAAATCATGCAAAAAAAATCCAGAAAAGTTGCCATGAGTCTAATTTTGTAAATCAATAACAAATATTATTTTTGAAGGAAACAACTTTATTAAAGCTGCATGTTTTGCTTTCATATTCCCTAAAAAATATGTTACAGGACATATGTGTATGTACCTAGATACCCATATATAGCTACATATGTGTGTGTGTGTGTATCTTTAAATCCGAAATAGCCCCCAGCAGGACTGTAAGGAAGCAACAGCATATTGAGCCAAAGGCCCCAAGCCAATTGTGCTTAATGGTATGCTTGAGGCTTCCTTTGGAAAGGCTGAGCGTCATGATGGGTCATTCTCTAGTTGAATGGACAAGGTGCCCCAAGACACCTTTTCACTTATATTTCAAAGATTAAAGGCAGTAGCTCCTTCTAACACATTAGATCAAGGATACTGGGCAACGAGGCAGAGCCAGAAGACAGCGATAGGGCTGTGCTTATCTAGTTCTGTGCGGGATGCTGCACAGCCAGTATCGCTAGCTGAAGATTTCTAGATGGTTGGTTTTAACTCCAACAGTGACCTGCTTCTTTCTGGAAAGTTTCTGCATTTCTAGTCTGTAAATAATAGCAATGACAAGACAAGCTTATAGGCGTTACAAAAGTTCATGAATGCACTCACTAGACATTACTTTGGGTGCCTCATACAAATTAACTTATTGAATTAATTGCAATCCTCCTAGGAAATCAGTCACTAGTATTGACATCAGAATCTAACTCTGCAGATGAGAAAAAGAAATGAAGACACAAAAGCGACATAATTAAATAAATCACAGTCTAGTGGCAGCATGTATAGGGCCTGCGCAGATCCAAGCCAGATGGAGTCCCAGTGCTGACGTGCAGTGGGAAATAAACATGAGCTCCCACCACTAACCAAGAAGCTATCTCCAATAGACAACAACTTGCAAAGAAAACATTAGCTTTCTCTAATAGAGTCTCACTGGGTATAGAAACCACACTTCAGGACTCGTCCCATGCCCAGCTATAGATGGCCAATACAAAATAAGTTGGTTTTTTTTTTTGGTCTTATATTGCTTTTTGGGGCTTTTTTTTTACTGGTCTTTTGTTTGTATATCATGGTTTCTGATTTTTTTTGTATGTGTGTGTGTTTCTCCTAATGTTTTTTCTTTGTTTATTTTGTTTCATTCTGGTTTTTTGTTTGTTTGTTTGTTCACCTTCTAAAGACAGAGAGAAAAAGAGCATAGAGTTAGAAGGGTAAGGAAATGGGAAATGTCTGGGAGGAGATGAGGGAGAGGAAACCATGACCAGAACATGTTGTATGAAAAAAAAATTGTTGTTTGTTTGTTTCAAAACAGGGTTTCTCTATAGCCCTGTATGTCTTGGAACTCACTCTGTAGAACAGGCTGGCCTCAAACTCAGAGATCTGCCTGCCTCTGCCTCCCAAGTTCTGGAATTAAAGGAGTGTGCCACCACTCCTGGGCCTAAAATGTATTTTTAATAAAATAAGAAAAGTAACAAATATACAAACTCACCCAAACCCAAGAAAACTAATTCTGATAAATAACCAATTTTGAGGTAAAATAAAATGATACAGCAAAAATAAAATCAAATCACAGTCTACAGCCTGACTACCTTGAACACACCCAATCTCATCCCAAATAAGATCACATAGCTAGGAAGTAGTAGAGATGGACCCAGTCAGTGTGGCTCTAGAGACATTTATACTGCTTTGAACTGTTCCTTTCCAAAGCCGCGTATCAGCCATCAGGACATCACCCCCAAGTAAAAGACTTACCAGCTAAGTAGGAAGTCCATGAAAGGGAGATAGGCGTTGAAAAGAGAGGAGAGGGCAAAAGTTCAAATGTGACATGAAAATGGAAAGATAACTGGCAGTGGGAAGGCACAAGGGGAGGACACAAGCAGGGGATAACAAATGTGACCTCTGTCTGAAAAATGCCAATATGCAACTGAATTGTTTGTGTGCTAACGAAAAGTCCTAAATACAACTTCCTCCCACGTCTGGCCTCCTTTGTACCAAACAAATGATTCTCTGGGCATCTTCCTTCTAGGTTTCTTTTTTCTTTCTAATTATACTCGGAGGTCAAGCAAGGTCATTAAAAACTTGAACTAGCCCCATTTCTTCCCCTTTGAGATCCTTTCCCCACTGGACTCCAACTATTTCTGAGAAAACGGATCATTCAACAAAGTAAACATTGTGCATGCCGAAAGCCTGCATTGACCCACTCCACTTCCAAGATTCTGTAAGTTTTACTGTTAGGTACTATCCTAGGCATTTAGAAAGGGACAGAAAAAAAAAGAAATAAACAGTCTCTGCAAAGAACTGATATTCTAATCATGATATTTCTCAGTGCTGTCTGCACACTAAAACTAATTAAGGATATTCAACATGAATAATAGCATCATCATCTGACCCTAGACTATTTGGATCAGAATGTTGAGGCGACGCTAAGACAGGGGCTCTTTCTGGAGCTCCACTGACGATTTTATTGAGCAGTCACTGCAGAAAGACATACATGAGAATGAGTAATTTTAAGACTCTGTTGTTACCATAAGCACGAAGGGCTATAAATAGTATGGAGATATATCCACTGCTTCTACCCAGAGACCCACAGAGGCCTTTGCAGAGGAGCCGTGGCCTGGTCTAATTGGATGAGCAAATGCTCGCTAGCTAAAAGGGAGGGGCAGCTTGGGTATTCAAGGCAGATTGAAGCTAGTGCAAAGACTGAGTTAGGAAAAGGAAGATGTATTCTGAAAAGAAATGTAGCTCCCCGTGGCTAAACAGTGGGTGGGTGCTGAAAGGACAGGAGCCAGATCATTAATTGCCTTGGGTGCCTTGCTGGGTGCTGAGCTTTAATACTGTGAGTGAAGGCCCTGGCTGTTGGAGCCTACGTATGAATCAATATTCTTCTTCCCGTAGGTCATCTAAGAGAAGGCTCAATATTTTTCTACATTAATTTTACTATACAACAGAGGGAGAAAAAAAAACAGAACAAAAACTGGAGAAAATCAATGATGCAGAAACGACTTCTGCAATATAATTAACATACAAAACTCAGGCTTGTCATCCTTAAGGAACTCCCAGGGAGGAGTCTTATCACCCCTCCTTCCCATGTGCATCTTCAGTTCAGATCACCTCCAGAAGCCAAAGAACTTTCTCCATCTGCTTTAAATGTTCCTGCCTCTGATGGCAATGTGAAAATTGTTACATTTGCCAAATAGGAAATGCTTCTAATTTTTTGGTTTTTATCAAGGAGAGAAGATGGTTAAAGTCTTCTATGTGAGTTGTGGGCATTCATTTTCCCCCAATTTCTGAATGCTTTAAATAAACCTCTCCTAACTTGTAGACTTTAGCAATGTGATTATTTTTGCAGTCAGTAGTGATCAATACCGTATTAGAGATAGTCACTGACTGGTTGTATGGCCTACTGCAACGTTCCCCTTTCTTGAATCAAATATTTCTCAACTGCATTCTAAGAGGATTTGTTCAACTCCTACCAGTTCTGAGAGTTTGTGACTTTTGTGGCTCTTCATTATTCTCTAGCTCTAAAGTTTGGTGATCAAAATTCCTTCTGATGCTAATTTTCCATGACTCCTCAGACAGCCCGTGAAAGCTATGTTGTCACCTTGGTAACCCCTAGAGAAATCAACTTCAAATGTTTGCCTTTGACAAAAATGTGGGCTTAGTACTTTAAAATGATGTCAGGTTGCATGGAGTTTGATGGAGTTGCTTTAAAAAAAATCTGCCAACAGCATCTTGGGTTAAATTGTTGAGCGTGTGAATTGATCTTGTACTAATGTAGTTGAATATTTTTTTTCCTGAGAGCCTGCAATAGCTTCTTCAGCTCTTTCTATTCTGCCACACTGGAGATACCTTCATAAAGAGGGGTAGGTAAACTTCAACTGCTCTTCAGACACACTTCAAGGACCTTCCATGCAAGCTGTAAGGTTGCCTTGGGACTCTAGCTAATTCCAGTCTTGTTCAAAAAAAAAAAAAAGATTCGAATGTTTCAAGGTATCAGGAAATGCTTACAGAAGGATTGGAATTTTACCAATAAGGTTAAGATCAATAACCCCAGATTCACAAAGTCAAGGGAGCCTGCTCCGTACCTGTTCTACATGTCCCAGTGTCTGACCATGATGGAGCTTCTTCCTCTTTCTCTTCCGTTCCTGATGTCAAAGTGAAGCAGTTACTGTTATTAAGAAGTTTGTGACAGTCCCATGAGCATTTGAGTGCTCTAGCTCCCTGTTACTCAGAACATGATCATGAACTTAGAGGCTCAGGCTCAGATGGGCGCAGTGAGAAACAGAATCAAAAGCCTCACACTGCACTGCCTGAATCAGACCAGCTACTTTAACAAGATGCCCACGTGACTTATCAGCATAAAAAAGGCTGAGATGTGCTAGCTTGAAGTACAGACTTTAAAGCCAGAAAGACTAGCTGTGTAGTTGTACACAGAAAATAAAATCTGGCAATGTCTAAGGGCTTAGTATTGCCAGAACTATGTTATGTTCAAGACATATTAATCCAACCATACCTTAGAATTTCTGTTCTTTTTATTCACAGATAAAGAAACAAATACAAAGACCCCCCCCCCAGCTCCTAGGGCAAATGGTACCACAAACAAGGTCCAAATCAGGAGCAGAAGGAGAGAGAGCAAGAGCAAGGAACTCAAGACTGCAAGGGGTGCACCCACACACTGAGACAATGGGGATGCTCTATTGGGAACTCACCAAGGCCAGCTGGCCTGGGTCTGAAAAAGCCTGGGATAAAACCGGTCTCGCTGACCATAGCAGACAATGAGGACTACTGAGAACTCAAGAACAATGGCAATGGGTTTCTGATCCTACTACACGTACTGGCTTTGTGGGAGCCTAGCCAGTTTGGATGTTCACCTTCCTAGACCAGGATGGAGGGGGGAGGACTTTGGACTTTCCACAGGGCAGGGAACCCTGACTGCTCTTCAGACTCGAGAGGGAGGGGGAGAGGAGTGGGGGGAGGGTGGGAGGAGTGAGAGGCTGGGAGGAGGCGGAAATTTTTTTTCTCAATAAAAATAAAAAAAAAGAGAGAAAAAAATAAATAAATAAATTAAAAAAAATTATTGGAGATAGAGACAGAGACCCACACTGGAACACTGGACTGAGCTCCCAAAGTACCAACGAGGAACAGAAGGAGGGAGAAGATGAGCAAGGAAGTCAGGACCAAGAGGGGTGCACCCACCCACGGAGACAGTGGGGCTGATCTATTGGGAGCTCACCAAGGCCAGCTGGATTGTGACTGGAAAAGCAGGGGATAAACCCGGACTCTCTGAATATGGTGGACAATGAGGGTTGCTGAGAAGCCAAGGACAATGGCACTGGGTTTTGATCCTACTTCTTGTTCTGGCTTTGTGGGGGCCTAGCCAGTTTGGATGTTCACCTTCCTAGACCAGGATGGAGGGGGGAGGACTTTGGACTTTCCACAGGGCAGGGAACCCTGACTGCTCTTCAGACTCGAGAGGGAGGGGGAGAGGAGTGGGGGGAGGGTGGGAGGAGTGAGAGGCTGGGAGGAGGCGGAAATTTTTTTTCTCAATAAAAAAAAAATCTTTAAAAAAAAAGTTTGTTCCATCCCCAGATCAGTTTTGATTTCCCTTCCCCCCCACCTTTATTCAATCCAATAATCTATCTTCATTGGCTTTTTCTCCATCTGATATCATTGTCTAATTCATCATTATCCTTGGCATCTAAATATGCTGCTGCGTGACCAGCATCTTACTGTGCAGTAGCACCTTGACTGCTCTCCATACATTCCTCATAAAACATCTTTTAAATATAAAATGCTAAACTATATGAGTTAAAAGTGGAGGAGAACATAAAGGATTGGGATTGCCAATTTGGGGGAAGGACAGAGAAGGAGAACAAGGGAAGAGATTATCTTGATAGAGGTAGCTATTATGGGGTTAGCAAGAAACCCGGCAGTATGGAAATTCCCAGGAATTTCCCCTGATGACCCAGGATGAATTTCCCAGGATGATCGCAGCTAAGAATCTAAGCAACAGTAGAGAGGGTGCCTGAACTGGCTTTGCCCTGTAATCAGACTGATGACTGCCTTAATTGTCATCATAGAACCTTCATCCAGCAACTGATGGAAACATGCAGAAATCCACAGCTAAGCACTGGACTAAAGTCCTGGAGTCCAGTCATAGAAATGGACGGAGCAGTATTATGAGCAAGGGGAGCAAGACCGTGATGAGGAAACCCACAGAAACCGCTAACCTGAGCTAGTGGAAGCTCACTGGCACTGAACTGGAGAGCCTGCATAGGACTGAACTAGGCCCTCTGAATGTAGGTGACAGGTGTGTGGCTTGGGCAGTTTATGGGGCCACTGACAGTGGAACCGGCATTTATCCCTAATCCATGAACTGACTTTCTGGAGCCCATTCCCTGTGTAGGGACACCTTACTTAGCCTAGATACAGGGAGAGAGCCTTGGTCCTGTCTCAAGCGATGTGGCAAACTGTGTTGCCTCCCCTCCTCGTGAGAGGCCACACCTTCTGTGAGAAGTGAATGGGGACGGGGTGGGAAGGTGGGGGAGCAGGAGGGGAGGAGGAAGAGGGAACAGGGATTGGAAAGTAAAATAATTGTTTTAAAAATAAAAAAAACTTTAAAATGTAAAATGCCAGCAATGTACCATGACCTAAAATCTGATTTCTATGGTGTGACAAGGTCTCTGTGCAGGCAAAATAAACTGTGTCTGACTCTTGGAAGACATATTCTAGAAAATTCTTAAGAACTCTACAAAAAGGGAGCTCAAATAGAAAGAATCTTTTTTTTTTTTTTTTTTTTTGGTTTTTCGAGACAGGGTTTCTCTGTATCTTTGGTGCCTGTCCCGGAACAAGCTCTTTATTTTTTTATTTTTTTATTTTTTTTAAATTTTTTATTTATTAAGGATTTCTGCCTCCTCCCCGCCACCACCTCCCATTTCCCTCCCCCTCCCCCGATCAAGTCCCCCTCCCTCATCAGCTTGAAGAGCAATCAGGGTTCCCTGACCTGTGGGAAGTCCAAGGACCACCCACCTCCATCCAGGTTTAGTAAGGTGAACATCCAAACTGCCTAGGCTCCCCCAAAGCCAGTACGTGCAGTAGGATCAAAAACCCATTGCCATTGTTCTTGAGTTCTCAGTAGTCCTCATTGTCTGCTATGTTCAGCAAGTCCGGTTTTATCCCATGCTTTTTTCAGACCCAGGCCAGCAGGCCTTGGTGAATTCCGGATAGAACATCCTCATTGTAACTAGCTCTTGTAGACCAGGCTGGCCTCGAACTCCCAGAGATCCGCCTGCCTCTGCCTCCCGAGTGCTGGGATTAAAGGCATATGCCACCACCGCCCAGCTAGAAAGAATCTTTGTGTGTGACTCCAGGTCCAAGGTAGAGAGTGCTCTCTCTCTCTCTCTCTCTCTCTCTCTCTCTCTCTCTCTCTGTCACACACACACGCACATGAACACACACATACATCTCTCAAAAATTTTTATTCAATAGATTTGGATGCTAGATACACTGAGACCAAAATATCACTTTCCTCGGGATCATTTTTTTTCACTCTGTAAGTTGCCTTTTTCACTACAATTTTTGCTTCAGATAAAAATGATTATAAAAAAGAAAATACACTGGTAATCAATCACACTATCTACTTATGAGCCTCGCTCCTTTGCTCACATGATTTTTTTCACCTGTCCCCATGAGGTCAAACCCCAACAGCAAACAATTCTGAATATGTGAAAATCTTTTTAACATAAAAGGTTATTGCCCAATGGCCAAAGAAAGCCACAGGTACTGTGATTTGGATTCAATGTGAGTATATTTTCCAAAGGTTCATGAGATATAAACTAGCTTCTAAATGTCATCGTATTAAGGTTGTATGGAGCCTTTAAGAGATGATTAAACTCCAAAGGTGCCATCCTCAGAAAAAAAAAACTACTACAGTTCTTGAAGTAGTAATGTAGCCAGTTACTGCAAGAGATGATTGTTACAAAAAAAAAAAAAAAAGTATGGCTAGCCTCTCTAGCTTTCTTGCTTTCTAACGCACCACACGGCTTCTTACATAGCCTGTGCTCTCATCATGTGATGACGCTCTCATCATGTGATGACGCAACCAGTCGGCCCTCGCCCAGGGTCAGCAAATGGGGCTCACCTAGTCTTTAACTTCAAACCCCATCTAGACATCTAGAGAATCATTTGTTTATCCATTATCCAGCATCAAGAATTTTGTTATAGAAAACAAAAAAAAAAAGCATTTTGCTATAGCAACGCACAGTGGGCTTCAACAGCAGGCTAAGCCCGGAGTCAGCATGAAAAGATACTGCTAAAAGGCGTGGACTCCAGACACCATGACTAATCAGCAATCCTTGAAACCAACCTCCAAAGTCAAATAATCACCACCTTGTAAAACAAGCAGCCTAGGGCATTCTTGCAGCTTTGTCTATCTTTACTACAACCAACAATATATTTTACACTGCTTCCTTAAAGTCAGATCACCCACTTACGTGTAAGATGACTTCAAGAAAAAAATAGCACTAAAGCCATAGAAGGCACTATCACCTCTGTCTGCCTTACATTTCTATGTAGTTACTGTGAACAAGACACATTAAAAGCATGGCTCTTGTCTATGCTGTACCATCAGGAATGAGATCGGGCAGTGATGAGTCAATTCTACCCTTTGGCATATTAGGACTCACAAGTTTTTGTATCCAGAGAAGATGTCAAAGTCTTCTTATCTTCCATTAAATTTGGTTCATGGTGTTATGCCGAGAAAGCAGGAAGGATACATATTTTTAAAAGAAGAAGAAGAAAAGAAGAAGAAAAAGGAGAAGGAGAAGGAGGAGGAGAGAAAGAAAGAAAGAAAGAAAGAAAGAAAGAAAGAAAGAAAGAAAGAAAGAAAGAAAGAGAAACCATGTCATGTATGTGCTTGTAAAACACAGTTGGTGAGAAGAATTCTCTGTAGTAATAGAGCTAAATTAAAAGCTATCTAAAGCAGTTACATCAAAATGCCATGGTGAATTTCCAAAACACTGATTTAAATAAAAACGGGCTGCTCTTCCAAAAGATTGTACGAACATTGTAAGCATGCAAGAGAGTTTGGGAGGCTTCTTCACAGAGTGCCACATAGTTGATAGGACACGAGCCTGTGGAAGTTTTTTCTAATCCATCTTCAGCCACTGTCATGGGAAGAAGTAAGGACACTGGTGATTAATGTCTTAAACCTCTTTCTCTTTCCCCATGTCTATCTCCTAGAACTCAAAAAACTTCCTGTCCCAGTAAAATGCAAGCATTTCTTTCCTATTTTTCTCTTTCTGTGTAGAAAAGTTTTAATTCCTACCATTCTTTGCCCAACTGTAACCTTATTACTCACAAGAAGGCAAAAAGAGGACAACGTTTATAGGGAGATCTTTAAAATACATGAGTTACAGATATATTATCCTCAACTACATTTTCAAAACTACTCCCTTTGCTTTGGCAGTGATGGAAACTTTCCCCAAACACAACATTAAGAAGTGGTGCCTGTAAAACAGCAAGAATGTCCCCAAATGTGGCACACAGTAAGCCAGAATGAGGTGTGTACTGCTTACACTTTCAGTCTCAGATCTCCTCACCCGCCCTTCATCTTGCTCCTTCCCTGCATCTCCACTCCTAGACAAGTGATGCAGAGATGTCCAGTGGCAAAATGACTGGAGCCTGGTTTATTTAAATATGTGTTTGTTAGTTGGTTTTGTTTTTCTTAGTGTGTCATGTACCCTAAGTTGCAATGGAAGGCTCCTGATCCCCCAATCCCCAGATGCCAAGTACTGGGATTATAGACACATCCCACTACAGCCTAGAGCCTCATCTCAAATCTCAGAACAGTCTATTTTGTAACTGTCTGATAAGAAGAACGCACACTGCATTTTCCCTGAGCCTCAGTCCCACAGTGTATAGTCTGGGGATTTAAAAAACAAAATCCTTGCGCTATAGCGATAAAAATGGAATAAGAAACAACATATAAGCAAATGCCTGGTTCAACACTTGGCTTAGAGCAGGTGCTCCCTAAGTGGCAGTAGTATACATCCATGGACTAGATTTGTCTATCCAATGCACAAGGTATAAAATCTCACCCCATGACTCTCCCTCTAGCCTGCAGGTGGTGCCTGTTTATAACTTCTGCTCTCCCAGCAGATACATACTCCAATTTTTCCCAGAGTTGGGGCAGAGGGACAGAGAAGTTAATACAGATGCCTACACTGTGGCTCCAATTCTTCTTACATAACCAATTTTATGCAACACCTCAGGTCCAAATAGCTTAGGAAGCACTTTGTAAAACTTCATTACTCTGCAGAGAAAAAAGAGAAATTACTGGGCCCACCATCGAGGTGCTGCTCCAACCCCAGGGTTTGGGGCATGAGGTCACAAATCCCTGCACAATAGCTCTTCCCAACAATTAGGAAAGCAGGTAAGAAGAGTTCTGATTTAACCTTAAGGCACCAGGGAAGTGGACTCTTACACGGAAATTACTCTGGTTGGAAGATTAATAGGAAAAGAGAGAAGCCTGGCTTTCATAACCATTAGGAGCTGACAAATTAGATTTGTGATGAGCTAGAGATTTAATTTGTTTTCTTTGAGCCAACCTAAGATTTAGAAAACAACAGATCAGGGTTTATCACAATAGGGCAAGGTAAAGCTACATCAGTCATTTGAGGGCCTGCGTATGGGGAAAATTGATTCTCCCTCTCTTAGCACCCATTAATTGCCTGTAGCTCTTTGTCCTAGCAGTAGGGTCTTGCAAAATTTCACTTATCTGTCGTGTCCACCCTCGACCCACAAGGATGACGCGACCACCGGAGCTCTTCTCACTGCAATTTATTCCAGGACCTCTATTCACTTTCTCACTTTCTCTTCCTCTCTTCCCCTCTCTCTCTGTTGACCTCTCTCCTCTCTCCTTTTTTCCTCTCTCCCCGGCAAACCTCTCCCAGCCCTTAAGTAGGCATGGGCTGCACCTCTCCCAGCCCTTAAGTAGGCATGGGCTGCCAACCCCAAACTGCCAGGTGGGCACTGCCCATAGGCTCACTCATATGCAGGCAGCTGATAATCATTGCTTGATCGTAGCATAGGTCAGGCCTTAGCCATCTCAGGAGTTGATTATACATCTCCATCAGGTGTGACACCACGCAGCTCGCTACACTCATCCACATTGGCTTGTCAGTTGGTGTGGTCGTTTTTCAACTCTTGTTTGGGTAACAACCATATTGCTAAGGTTTCATGGTGCAACTCCCCTGTCGCATATGGAAGACACCATCTCATAGCAGATGACCTGGTCCTCAAGCTCTTCCTTTGCTTCCTCTTTCCTCAATTTCCTGTGCTGTAGCACAAACTCTAAATGATATTAATAATAAAAATAATAAATAGAATAAGAAAATAATAATAAAAACTCAGAGTCAGATATTAGGGGTGAAAGGTGAAAGATCAGAGAAGCAGAAGAGTCAGTCACTAGTTCTTACCTCTATGAAATCTCCAGAGCGAATGGGGTAGCCTGTCTCTATAAGTCCTCAGATTGAATGCCATCTCTAGGAACCTCAGACTGAACCCCGAGCTCCTGTCTCCTCCTGCCTTATATTCCTCTCTCTGTTCAACCATATCCCTTCCTATCTCCACTTCCCTAGTGCTGGGATTAAAGGTATGAGCCACCACAACCTGGTTCTGTTTCTCTTTTAGACTGGATCAATCTTGTGTAACCCAGAGGGACCTTGCACTCGTAGAGATCCGCTGCCTCTGAGTGCTATGTTTAAAGGTGAGCACCATCACTGTCTGGCCTCTATGATTAACTAGTGGATTTGGCTCTGCACTCTGATCATCAGGCAAGCTTTCTTTGTTCAATCACAAACAAAATAGCACACTCTGAGCTTTAGCTTTTAGGGGTAGGGGTTGTGTTGTAGATGTATCAACTGGGGCTCAGTCCCCCCCCCCCACGATCAGTTGTGCTCTGCTTTTGACCGGCCATGGCTTTATATAAGGGCTCTGTCTGCTGCAAGAAGAAGCTTCCTTGACGAGGGTAGATGGCTACACTCCTCTGAGAGTTTAGGGATAAGTATTTAGAATGCAATTAGGAATTATGCTGGTTTAGGAACCTGGCAGTTGTAGGTTATCCACAAGGTTCAGGGGTTCAGCAAGTACAGGTAGTAGGCTTCGTGCCAGTTTGTGTAGTCCGCTGATATATTAGATCTTGAGTGGCCAGAGCCGAACACATACATATACAAGCAATACTAAAGGTACTCATCATGTTGCACATGTGGGCACATATGTCTCTCTCCTCTCTCTCTCTCTCTCTCTCTCTCTCTCTCTCTCTCTCTCTCTCTCTCCCCCCTCTCTCTCTGTGACAACAATAAAAAATAATAAGAGGTCATGAATTTGAGAGGGAATGAGCGGGACACAAAAGGACTTTGTAGGGAAAATGATATAAATATGGTATTCACATATAAAATTCTCAAAAATAAATTTGCTTAAGTCATTTGAGGAATTTTTAATATTCATTTTTCTGTGTCTGCTCCACCCAGGACAATGTAGTTTGAAGTCTGGGGAGCTGCACTGAAAACCACCTCAGGTAATCATTGCAACCTCCCAGGACAATTTACCCTGTTGTGGTTTATGTAATGTTAGGTGTCAAATCTCAGACAAGCACCCTAGCCTGAGATATACACTGCAGATCTTGTCCTTTGTTTAATGTCCACCTTCTTACATTTCCTCTCTCTCTCTCTCTCTCTCTCTCTCTCTCTCTCTCTCTCCCCACTGCCCAGCTCTCCATTACAGGACCCAGAGGCCTCAAGGGAGATAAAAACAAACTTCACTACTAAGGTTTATATGGACCACAGAGGTAAAGACAATCTTTTCTTCCTTTCGCTCTTCCCACCCACAAGACAAAGAAAACATTACAGAGTACAACATTCTTCCCCATCACAAGATGTCCTCCACCGTAGCGCTCTCTATTAGTCTTTTCCTCATATTCATAGTCTTTTGCTGCTGGAGACTGATGGAAAGTATGAATCTCCTATGGCTTGAGTATGTCCTTCTACAGCTCGTGTGTCAGAATGTGAATTCTCAGTGTAGCAGTATAGCCCAGCACATCCTGCAGGAGGTGTTTGAGCCACAGGCCTGGAGCTTTTGGGAATGGGTCAGTGCTTGAGGGGTTTCAGTGTGATTTGTCCCTTAAATATTCATGAGTTGGAGACCTGATCTTCAGAGTTATAGTATTAAAAATGGAGTCAGTAGGGTCATTAACCTTATTCCTCTTAAGAGGGATTAAAGAACTTCTCATGAGACCCTGTTGAGTTCCCTTGAGAACAAGTTGTTATAAGACAAAGTTTAAGCACCCAGAATCTTTTCATGGTTTTCTATCTAATCATCTGATCTCTTCCTCTCTCATGCATCCTGGCCTTCATAATCTATACTGCTAATCTAATATCTCAGATTGGAATATCAGAACATTTAGGGTAGCCAACATTTTTATTGCAGTTTTCAGATATCTGCAAAAGGAAAAATTATAACCAAGTGAGAGGGAGAGGGGAAGCGAGAAAGGAAGCTAGAGGAGAAACAGAGCTGTGATGGGGGAAAAATCGCATTTTAAACCCCTAACATGAAATACCCTGGAGGACAATAGCTGGTTGTCAGTTGCCTTGGAAACAACTTTCTAATTTCCAGTCATGAGAAATTTAAGTGAAGCTATGATCTGATAAGCATCTAAGGTCTTTTTGTTAATTGTCAGTGTCAAACAGAAATGAATGTTGTTCTGAAAACATCAGAATTCATGTTCTCATGAGTCCCTAGAGAAAAATCACTACATTTACTGAAATCAGAACTGTGAATTGTTTACAAGGCCAAGTTTTTATTTTCAAGACCAAGGACTAAGTCAGAAAAGGGCACTTTCTAAAATGTGTGCAGGTAGCTTCCATTGATTGGATATGTGTGTTCTAAGGGTTTATGTAAGGTTTTTGAAATTTAGAATAAAATTTCTACCAAAATAATGTACAAAAGCAATTTAATTTGTTTTTGTAATAGTGCCCCCAAACTTAGCTCAGCCTGCCTGAATTTATTTGGAAGGAAGAAATAAATATTTAGCCACAATTTTTCTGCCAGACACCAAGCCAAGTGTGAGTATTGAAACAGCTGCTGTTGATGGACCATCCATCTAAGCCTGACTCAGGTCTCAGCGCTCCACAGCTATCCCTCACACGAAGCACGAAAATCTTCCACTTCTCCGTCTGAAACCCCTGTCCAGAGACAACAATGTTTTCTGATCTCTGCTCAGTTTAGATGTGAAATGTTACCCTCCCCCATAGGTTCCTGCACTCGTTTAAAAGGTTTTAGAGACTTTAGGAGGTGGAGCATTGCTAGAAGGAAGGAAGTTACTAGAGGCAGCCCTTGAGGTCTTATAGATCAGCTCCCTGAAGACAAATGCAATGTGACCAGCTCCTTCCCATTCCTGCCACCACACCCGACCACCAGTCCATCATGACTATTAGGAACTAAATGAACTCAAATTACACTCCAAAATTAACTCTTTGTTCCTTAAATCACTTCTTGTCAGGTCACAACAAAAATAAAAGTAACTGACACAGAAAATTGATAAGAAGGAGTGGGACCGTTGCTGTGATAAACTTGGACAGACTGTTCATAGGTCTTTGGTATGTGATTTCTGGAGGAATGTGGAAGAGTTAAGAGCTATAGGCTAAAGAAATTCTATAATGCTATAAACATAGCTTAAAGAGACATTACAGAAAGCCACTGCGGCCAGTAAATTTGAGGTGTGGTGAGATTCCTTGCAAGAGATCCTGAGACATGAAGCTGGAAAGATGAGGTCTAAGTTACAGTGGACACCTTAGGACATTAACAATGTCAAGACTGAGGAATGTCTGCCAAAAATATCTGTAAGCATAGAGTGCAGCTGGCCCAAGAGATAGGCTGTGTGTGCTGTAGGTTATTGAGCCAGAAGATCATGGCTATCTAAACACATTAGAGCCCAGATAAGTCTATCACAAGCCCCAGATACCAAGTGTAGATAGATCTACAGGATTTAGTATTTTTCCTGTTGGGTTTTGATGTTGCTTTGGTCCAATCTTTCCTTGTTATGTCCCTGTTTTCCCTTTTGGAGTGGGTAGTTTATGCTGTGCCTTTATATATTAGAGAGATATGGTTGTTATTCTTTTTATAGTTACTCATAGTTAAGAAATTGCCTTGAGTATCAAAAGAGACTTTTGACTTCTGAATAATATTGTGACTGGTAAAGATTATGGAGGCTTTTGAGGCCAGACTGAATGCATTTTGCATTATGAGATGGCTATGAGCTAATGAGGAAAAAGGACAGAATGTTGGGGTTTTAATATGAAATACCCCCATAGGACCATGTATTTGAACATTCCATTCCCAGCTGGAAGTGTCTTTTGGAAAAGTGAAATCTTTAGAAGGTAGAGCTTCATTGGAGGAGGAGATCACGGAGAGGAAACTTAAGGGTTAAAAACCAGCCCCACTTTCTGTTTACCCTCTGCTTCCTGACTGTGGGTGCAGTGGGACCAGTTGCTTTAGGTTTCTGCCATCAAACCTTCCCTGACATGGTGAACTTCAAACTGTAAACCAAAATAAATCTCGTTGCCCTTATGTTGTTCCATATCAGGTGTTCAGACACAGAAACAGGGAACGTAATTGACACACACCCTGAATAAGACACTGTTGTGCGTGATCCAGAGAATGACCTACAGTCTCTATGCTTTTGGTTCTCAGAAAGTAAATTTATTAAGTACATAGCAAGTGAAAGAAGAAGAATGAATTGTGAGTAGCAGATACAAAGAAGCAGCAAACAGATAACAAAATATTATCAAATTGGGAGCTCACAACCTCCAGCAAAGGTTACTTAGGTAGCCCAATTAAGAATGTAAACAAAAGGTAGCTCCATCACATTGGAGACTTACATGCATCCAGCAGAAGTTGACTGGAGATACCTCTTTGAGATATCTAGCTAGAGCTCCTGATCAAGAGTCCTTGGCAGAGCAGAGTGTCCACATGGGTGAGGCATCCAAATGAAAGCAAGTAACAGCAGACAGATAATATTAACAGGTTGAGTGTTTACAAAGTCCAACAGAAATGACTAGGAAAGTTGAAGCACTTAACTTAGAGCTTGCAATTAACTTTCTCTCTGCAGATGAGCTTCCCGTAGCAGAACGCTAGACTTCCCCTTCCCAATGTTGGTGTCTTTATATCATGGGGTAAACAAACACATCTGTTGAAAACTGGTTACCTTCTAGCTGTTCTCAAAGAAACAGCATTCCTACACTTTGGTATTTTTGCTGTTCTCTTCCTTCACTGTCACACAGAGGTCAGACCATTCCCAGACAAGGAGCCTTGGAGGGCTTTTGAGAAAACACTTGAAAGAAACCTGTTGGAGTCTTGGACACTGGAGTCTCCTTACTACCAGAGTCTGATTTCAACAAGTTTAAACAGGACACGAAAATTTACCAATATAGTGTATATTAGGACAGGAAGCTGCTAGGTAAATATTCCAGCTCTCTTTCTTTTTGATGGAGACAATCATGGGTACTTTGCGCATAATTATTAATACTATTCTCAGTAAGAACAATTGACACAAGCAGCAATGTACTCATTTTACACACGCCTTCTGGGCTTTTATTTCCTGTCTCACTTTTGACACCTGTCGAATACGATTCCTAACATCACCATTGGCAGTCTTTGTTTCCATTTCTGATTTCATATGAGCAAAACTACGATTCTTCAAAGATGAATAAGCCACAATTCTTACCCTTGTGAATCTTCCAATTTGTTGCAATTTGCAGACACATGAACACTATGGTGACATGCAAGGATGCAGAATGGGACAGTTTTCAACAAAAAGAAAGAGATGGGTAGAAACAATACTAGAACAGATTCTTAGAGAGTAGATGGGACTTAGGGAATTCAGGAAGAAGGAATGAAATTCGAGAAGAGAAGAGAAACATTTTAAGAATCAAGTAAGTCATAGTATATAAAGCAGTATCTATGATGTCTGGCAAATGGGAACCAATAATGTTAACAGTGATACAATCTTCTTCACTGGCATCTCATTCACACAGTGTATCTCAACTGGGAGTGATTCTATAGTGCCCCACTCTCATCCAGACAGTGTCTCATTTGGAGATTTTTAAGTTGCTGCAGGAGGTAGAGGTGCCAACACTACTTTCTGGTACACAGAGGCTGTCTTAGTTAGGGTTTCTACTTTTGTGATGAAACACCATGACCAAAAGCAAATTGTGGAGGAAAGGTTTTATTCAGCTTACACTTCCACATTGTAGTCCATCAATGAAGGAAGTGAGGACAGGAACTCAAACAGGACAGGGACCTGAAGGCAGGAGCTGATGCAGAGGCCAGAGAGGAGGGCTACTTACTAGCTTGCTCCTCCCGATTTGCTCAGTCTGCTTTCTTATTGAACTCAGGACCACCAGTCCAGGACGGCCAGCATGCACAATGAACTGTGTCCTTCTCTGTAAATCACTGCTTAAAATTCTGTACAGGCTGGCCCATAGCCTGATCTGATGGAGGCATTTTCCTCAATCAAGGTCTCCTCCTCTCAGATATCCACAGTTTGGGTCAATTTGACATAAAACTAGCCAGCACAGAGGTGAAACATGTTCCCGAGCTTCTTAGAGTGCATAGGACAACCCCAACAGCAACAACAAAAGTCATCTAGCTCTGAATCCAATAGTGCCATGATTGCAGAAATGTACTATGGCCTCTCAGGACAAACAATCTAGTGATGTGCCCTTTTCTCTCTGAGTCTATCTATACCTCTGGTCCTCTCCACTTCCAACAACTTGAAAATAAAGGAATCTTAGGAGGGAAGGAGACTGGAGCTATTTGATTCTCCCAGAAACCAACTCTGAAAGTAGGTTTAAGTACAGTTAGTCAGGAATGAGAGTAAACAAAAGAATGAAGAATCTATCCAAGGAGCAAGAAAAGATTTTAAAAAAATGAAAAGAAGCACAGCGATGAGCAACTGGACGCAAGAGCCTAGGTAGGATTGCCTCAGAGCCACCCTACCTGGGTACAGGGGGTTAGGGTTTTTATCCACCACCTCACAACTATAACTATTGAAGGCCACTCATTGATCCCCTGGAACTTTCTGTCTTCCTTAATGAATAAAGCAGGATTTAGACACCAGAGAGAACTCTCAAGCAACAAAGTTTAGGTTTGGGAAGTTAGAAATCTGGCTATTGTGTCCTGAACTAGGAGGGGTGACAGGTTATGGAGAGAACCATGACAGCATCTGACACACAGCTTTGTTTTTCTTGAAAACATGAGCTCTGGGGCTTACGTGCATGGGCATAAGTTGACTCACTACGTAACTTTGACTAACTTAGTATTCGAACTCCAGTTTCCTTCCTTCTAACACCTCTGTTCCACCCAAAGAAAAACGGAGTGACATCAGACTCAGGAGGCTGCTGCCAAGATTCAATGAGAAATTATATGAGGACTGGAAAGATAGCTAAGAGGTTCAAAGCACTTCTTGCTCTTACAGAGCACCCGTTTGTTTCTCAGCACCAACATTAGTGATTCATATCCATCCACAACTCCAGTTCAAGAGAATATGGTACCCTCTTCTGGTCCCCACAGGCACCAGGCATGCATGTGGTGCAAACACATACGAGCAGGCAAAGCATTCATACACATAAAATAACTTTTTAATCTTTAAAAAAGAAGAAAATATAAGTGAATCATGCCCAGTACCTCTCTTGGAGAGCCTTAGCCATTATGATGATGGAGTGAGTTCTTGGCAATAGCTAATAATGGTAGAGAATTTACTTAGTTCAGGCACTCTCTTTAAGCATGTATCCTGTACTTGCTCAGCCCATCTTGCCAATGAATGAGGAAGAAATTACTGTTACAATTCTTTTACATGTAAATACAAGGTACTAAGTCAGTAGTTTTCAATCTGTGGCTCATGACCCCTTTGAGAATCTAACGACCCCTTCTCTGCAGTCACCTAAGACCACCAGAAAACACACATATTTCCATTACAGTTTATAACAGTAGCAAAACTTAGTTATGAAGTAGCAATGAAAGTAATTTTATGGCCAAGGATAACCACAGAATGAGGAACTGTGTTAAAGGGTCACAGCATTGGGAAGATTGAGAAGCACTGTACTAAGCGCTCAGTCAGGTGCAGTCATGTTGCCTGAGCTAAGATCTGGAGGTTGAAAGGCATCTCTTATGGATAAAAAGGAAAGATAGATATTCTGGAAGTAGGAAGCATGTTGTGGTTGTGGTTGCTAAATAAGAGTCCTCTTTAAGGTCTTTTCTTCTTCTCTTCCTTGCGTGGTGACAAAATCAGACACTGATATATTTCCTGTTGATCCAAGTGCCAGGTACAATCATTCACTTGAATTGCGTGGTGACATTTTCCATAAGCCTGAGTGCCCTCGGAAGCAAGCAGTGTGGACGGTGGCTCAGTGCTAAGAAATGTAGGCTTTTTTTCCCAGAGCCCGCAATTACAATGAAACCTGACCTTTGCAGTTTCATTTTTCCAGCTTTTGAAATGAAGATGTTGGGATTCAAAATTGGACAACGTTGTCAGCAGGGAGACACCTAGAAGGTGGAAAAAATTTATGGTAATAAAAAACTTGAGCTCTCAAAGACCAGCTAAATTACAATTGGCATGAGGCATATTAGAGCTTGTCCGGGTTTACTGTCAGCCCTCGGAATTTGCAGATTTAAAAGGCAATAAATTGTTGAGGAACATACCGTTTAAGCAGATCAGAGGTAAGAAATGAAAACGGGAAGCTTATAAAGTAAAAATTATTGGAGGACAAACTTTTCTCCTAAACTTTAACCAACACATAAGCTTTCTGGACATGAACTGTAGTGTCATTAAAGACGTGGAAATTCCTGTTATCATTCCATCAATTTCCCCTCCATTTTATCCCATACAGGACAGGGTGAGTCTCTTCGGTTGTTTGAAAAAGCAAATAGACCGAGGAGGAGGGCGGTGGTGGCGCACGCCTTTAATCCCAGCACT
>NC_022026.1:43620372-43638798 GCF_000317375.1 Microtus ochrogaster | reverse complement strand
ACTTTCCACAGGGCAGGGAACCCTGACTGCTCTTTGGACTGGAGAGGGAGGGGGAGAGGAGTGAGGGGAGGGGGGAAAAGGATGGGAGGAGGGGCAGGGAAATGGGGGAGGCTGGGAGGAGGCGGAAACTTTTTTTTCTCAATAAAAATTTAAAAAAAGACTTAATGTAAGTATTAGCTAAGATTTTTATATTAAGCAGACATTTTATTCCCTCATGGCTCACCCATCTATATTATGAATTTCTCTAATTTATAAGAAAATGTAATAATATGAATTGTGTTTAAAAAACACTAAAGCATTCTTACAGGCCAAATTACAAGAAAATGAAAAACATCCATTCACATAACTTTAATAAGTCATGTATTTCCCCTTAGATGCCTGAAAAGAAGAGGCAAAATAGTAGCAACGATACATGAAATAGAATGGCGAGATGGTTCAGCTGTTAAAGGTGCCTGCCACCAAACCTGAAGACCTGAGTTTGATATCCAGGACCCACATGATTCAAGAAGGGAACCAAATCCTGCAAGTTGTCCTCTGATACTGCTCAAAGACATGCATTCATGCACAAACACACACATGCACATATAAATAAAGTGTAATTTAAAAACTAAGTGAACATAAATGTGTAGAACAAGGGTCCATCAATGGTGAAAACGCATGTCCCTAACCTTAGTAAGACAGCAGCTTCATACGGCTACAGCCCCTCGTATCTACTTACAGATGCATAATGCTGTGCTAACTTGCCCTCTCTCACTCCCTCTAAACACACACACGCACACACACACACACACACACACACACACACACTAATCCTCTAGCAATGGTACAATCAAAGCCAAAAATGAATGCCTTGGCAGAATTTTTTACCTAGAATTACCATGTCCAAGAAATTCAGAAGTGATAAAATTCTATCCGACTTTTGGAAGATGAAAATAAAAGCCCTTTCCCTCCCATACCAGCTCTTGGAATATGAGACTTCATACCCTTCCTAGTATGAGCCAGTCCAATTATTAACAAGCATAACCATGAAAAATATTTCCTTTTTTGTCTGAATTAAATCCTTAATCTTACACTTTGAACCACATTTTCTTTTGATTATCTGTGTTAGAATTATGGAAACTTTCATTCACCTAGTTATCTGTTTTCTTAACTGTTATCTTTTTTCTCTTAGGGGCCTTGTTTCACTGCCCATCATTATTTTCCTATACTGCAGGGATTTCTCTGGCCTGTATGTAAACTCTCTAAGGTCCTTAGATATAATTAATTTTGGAGCTAAGAATTACACAAGTTTATTCAAAAAGTTATTGTAAGAGACCATGTATAAGTTTTTATTCCAAATTTTTGATAATGTATTTTATTAATTATTTGCCAATTTCATACAATATATTTTGATCAAATTCACTCTCCACTCCTCCGCGCAGTTCTTCCCAGATCCATCCTTTTTTCCTTCCTATTCTTCTCCACTTCCATTCCTCTATTTTCTTTACCTCTGGAAGATACTATTTTATAGCAAACATCCTGGTCTTCTGGCTGTTACAATCTTTCCATTCATTCTTCCACAATGTTCCCAGAGCTTTGGGTGTAGATATTGTGCTGTGCTGTTCTAAATGTATTAATTGAGCATGGGTACTTGTTTTCTGCCTTTTGACCACTTGTGGCTTTCTATAATGGCCACCATTGCTACAAAAAAAATAAAAGATTCTTTGATGAGGGGTGAGATATACATATATATATATATATATATATATATATATATATATATATATATATAGTTATTCTTATTTCAAATGTATTATGAATATAAATGCATTCCAAAGTCAATATAGAATTATGTAGGTCCAAAACTAAAATGGATGTTTGTGGTAGTGCATGTCTGTAATCTCCCAGCATTTGGGAGAATTAGGAGCTCACAGTTAGTCTTACCTATATATAACAAAGATAAGTTCAAGGCCTGGGCTACAAAAGACCCTGTCTCAAAAATGTTTTGCTACCAAGAAGCCATGTTAATAAAGATCACCCAACTTTATAACATTTGCCGAAGATGTCTTGTGTATCTCATGCAGTAAAACTTTCATTCTGACAAACTTCATGTCAATAGGTTTATTTTCACTGAGCCACTGAGAGTGGCTTCCATGAAGGTGGCTACTTTAATTATGATTTCATCTATAAACATTACCTTATGGTTCTTGATGGCAACAGAAATTCCAGCCATTATGTCTAAGTTCAAGAGTGCAAAGATGGTAAGGAAGGAGATAGTCTAAAGAAATAAGATATTGCACATATTACCGAAGCATTTAGAAACACCAAGCTCCAAATATCTCTCGAAGTCAGAATGATACATATATAGACTTAAACATGTCTCCTGTGAGTAAAGGGGTGTGTGTGTGTGCATAGAACAAAATCAGAGAAGGCTTGACCTCCCTGCACTATCCTCAGTGTCCTTGAGACTAAACATGAAAACTTTCAGAAAATCCACAGAAGAAAGAAATTGCAAAGTTTGCTAACCACACAGGAGAGAACAGCACAAAGGAAAACTCCCAACAACCTTAAAGCACACGGGGGAGGTAAGTCCTTACCCAGAGCATTGACTTTTATATCACATTTTCCACTAAAAAAATGATGCTGACCACCTAATTGCCAAAATATCACATTGGTCCCAACTACCTTTTAAAGTCAGAAAGCTGAACTCAGAACTCCTGAGTACTCCCTCTCTGTGGGTAGACCAGCACCCCCATCAATGCAAAGAGGACTCAAATTAAGAAACTGTTTATTTGGACTTGGTCATTTGTCTTAGCAGACATTTGCTTAATGACACCAAAACAAAAATCTATTCCTAGAGGTTCAGTTGCAAAACATTCCCTTCTTTTCTGAGGCTACATGAAGGAAAACTATTTCATCTACTTATTCAAGTTATATTAACAAAGAAAGTAGACCCCAAGTTATTATTCATCAAAAATTATAACAGCTGTGCTTTCTCAACTATTATTTCTCAAAATAAATAATATTTTGTTTATAGGCCTAAAAACACTGGCTGTAAATTCTCATCACTAAAGTCAAATTTTGTCTCTAGTATTTAATAACAACATAAATCTTGGCAAGGCCCTTCATCTTTAAAAGCCTCGGCTTCTCTGCCTATAAACTAGGGATGATACTAGTCACTCACATTGTGAGTTTGTTGCAGAAAGCATGTGCGGTGTTCTAAGCTTTTGACTTATTTCCAAGCTAACCTGTTAACTTACCAGTTTCACAGTGGCAGGTAGCAGGCACACGGCCCCTAAATCAGACAGGGAACATTACTTACAGCATAGCAGGCAACATGGCACTGCATCTTTCATGAAACTTGTCTCTTAAATTCTCATGGAGGCACTGCACAACTGGGCTCCAGTGGGTGTTGTCTATACAATGGGATTGTACCACAGTTAAGGAACCTCATACTCAAGAACCGCAGTCTTTTAATAGGCCTACAAACAAATTCTCCCAAGTTATGTTGCAAAGGAAGGAAGTATCCAGATTATCCTGGTGAGCTAGCTAACAAATCTATCCTGTTCCAGAGGGTGCGACGACTTTGGATTATTTTCAATAGAGGTGCTCATGAAAATCTGAAGCAAAGACGCTCTGTTCCTCTGCCTATAAGACACGCAGCATAAAATATCTCTGAGTAACCCTAACCAAACAAGTGGAAGACTTGTATGACAGGAACTTTAAATCTTTGAAGAAAGAAACTGAAGAAGACACCAGAAAGTGGAAAGATCTCCCATGTTCTTGGGTAGGGAGAATTAGCATAGTAAAAAATGGCAATCTTACCAAAAGCAATCTACAGATTCAATGCAATGCCCAGCAAAATCCCAGCAAAATTCTTCACAGACCTTGAAAGAAACTCAACTTCATACATATGGAAAGGCAAAAAACCCAGGATAGCCAAAACAATCCTGTACAATAAAAGAACTTCTGGAAGTCAGGACCAAGAGGGGTGCAACCACCCACAGAGATAAAAGAACTTCTGAAGGCATCACAATTCCTGACTTCAAACTCTACTACAGAGCTACAGTACTGAAAACAGTCTGGTATTGGCATAAGAATAGACAGGAGAACCAATGGAACCAAATAGAAGACCCAGATATCAATTCACACAGCTTCAAATACCTGATGTTTGATAAAGAAGCAAAAAATATCAAATGTAGAAAAGAAAGCATATTTAACAAGTGGTGCTGTCATAACTGGATATCAACATGTAGAAAAATGAAAATAGACCCATATCTATCACCATGCACAAAACTCAAGTCCCAATGGATCAAAGACCTCAACATAAAGCCAGCCACACTGAATATTATAGAAGAGAAAGTGGGAAGTACACTTGAACACATTGGCACAGGGAACCACTTCTTAAATAGAACCCCAGCAGCACAGACACTGAGAGAAGCAATTAATAAATGGGACCTCCTGAAACTGAAAAGCTTCTGTAAAGCAAAGGACGTGGTCAACAAGACAAAACGACAGCCTACAGAATGGGAAAAGATCTTCACTAACCCCACATCAGACAGAGGTCTGATCTCCAAAATATACAAAGAACTCAAGAAATTGGACACCAATAGATCACATAATTCAATAAAAAAAATGGAGTACAGACCGAGACAGAACTCTTAACAGAGAAATCTAAAATGGCTAAAAGACACTTAAGGAAATGTTCAACATCTTTAGTCATCAGAAAACGGCAAATCAAAATCACTCTGAGATTCCATTTTACTCCTGTAAGAATGGCCAAGATCAAAACCACTGATGACAACTTATGCTGGAGAGGTTGTGGTGTAAAGGGAACACTTCTGCATTGCTGGTGGGAATGCAAGCTGGTACAACCCCTTTGGATGTCAGTGTGGTGATTTCTCAGAAAATTAGGAAACAACCTTCCTCAGGACCCAGCAATACCACTTTTGGGTATATATCCAAAGGATGCTCAATCGTGCCACAAGGACATGTGCTCAACTATGTTCATAACAGCATTGTTTGTCATATCCAGAACCTGGAAACAACCTAAATGCCCCTAGAATGAAAAATGGATAAGAAAGTGTGGTACTTTTGCACAATGGAGTACTACACAGCAGAAAAAATAAAAGCATCTTATATTTTGAAGGCAAATGGATGGAGCTAGAAAACATTATTTTGAGTGAGGTAACCCAGACCCAGAAAGACAATTATCACATGTACTCACTCATAGGTGGTTTTTAAACATAAAGCAAAGAAAACCAGTCCACAAATTCCAGTGAATTTAGACAACAATGAGGACACTAAGATATAATGATCTAATCTACATGGGAAGTAGAAAAAGACAAGATCTCCTGAGTAAATTGGGAGCATGGGGATTTTGGGGGAGGGCTGAAGGGGGTAGAGTCAGGGACGGGAGCAGAGAAAAATGTAAAGCTCAATAAAAATCAATAAAAATGAAAAAAGACCACCACATGGAAAACAAGAGGGATGGGACCAGCTCTCCCATTCTCATGCCCTCTGGACCATCTCACCCATGCCACCGCACACAGGGTCAGCTCTATTGTGCTGCCCAGGTAAGATGTAGGACTCGTTCTCCTGGGTACAGGTAACAGGAGCAATGGACATCAACACAAAAAGTGTCTGCAGCAGGACCACGGACCCAGGCAAGGGCCTTGGCAGCCACCCAGTCTAGAACATCACCATGGCCTCTGGTAGCAAGCAAGCCACCCACCTCAGACCATTCTTCATCTCCTTCACCTCTGCAGATCTTCCTCCCTCCCCAGGATATGAACCAACCTGTCTTTCTCTTTCATACGCCATCTTATATTTGCTCATCATAATAGTGCCCGGCTTTTTGACACCTTGCGACACCAGGAGGGTATGTGTTTTCTCCTTGCCATTCCAGCCAGGCTGCCTCAGGCAGGCACATGGGTCTCCTTCTTCTGCTTAGCAACAATTTTGTTTTTATTCTTTATTCTCCACTAGGAGTATACACTGAACTCTCTATGATGCCACAATCTTTTTCTTTATACTGGTTGCACCAGAAATTAGTCTAGATATTCACAAACCCATTTCTTTTTTTTTTTTACTTAAACTTTATTTTTTACATTCTTTTTTTTAATTTTTTTAATTAATTTATTTATTAAGGATTTCTGCCTCCTCCCCGCCACCGCCTCCCATTTCCCTCCCCCTCCCCCGATCAAGTCCCTCTCCCTCATCTGCTTGAAGAGCAATCAGAGTTCCCTGACCTGTGGGAAGTCCAAGGACCGCCCACCTCCATCCAGGTTTAGTAAGTTGAGCATCCAAACTGCCTAGGCTCCCACAAAGCCAGTATGTGCAGTAGGATCAAAAACCCATTGCCATTGTTCTTGAGTTCTCAGTAGTCCTCATTGTCTGCTATGTAAGTCCGGTTTTATCCCATGCTTTTTCAGACCCAGGCTAGCTGGTCTTGGTGAATTCCCGAAAGATCATCCCCATTGTCTCAGTGTGTGGGTGTACCCCTCGCGGTCCTGAGTTCCTTGCTCGTGTTGCCCCTCCTTCTGCTCCTGATTTGGACCTTGATATTTCTGTCCGGTGCTCCAATTTGGGTCTCTGTCTCCTTTCATCGCCTGATGAAGGTTAATATTCAGGAGGTTGCCTATATGTTTGTCTTTGGATTCACCTTCTAATTTAGCTTCTCTAGGATCGTGAATTATAAGCTCACTGTCCTTTATTTATGGCTAGAAACCAAATATGAGTGAGTACACCATCTCACACCTGTCAGAATGGCTAAAATGAAAAACACCAATGATAGCCTTTGCTGGAGAGGGTGTGGAGAAAGGGGTACACTCATCCATTGCTGGTGGGAATGCAAACTCGTGCAACCACTTTGGAAAGCAGTGTGGCGGTTCCTCAGGAAATTCGGGATCAACCTACCCCTGGACCCAGCAATACCGCTCTTGGGAATATACCCAAGAGAGGCCTTATCATACAACAAAAGTATATGCTCAACTATGTTCATAGCAGCATTGTTTGTAATAGCCAGAACCTGGAAACAATCTAGATGCCCTTCAATGGAAGAATGGATGAAGAAAGTATGGAATATATCCATTTTAGAGTATTACTCAGCAATAAAAAACAAGGAATTCTTGAAGTTTGCATACAAATGGATGGAAATAGAAAACACTATCCTGAGTGAGGTAAGCCAGACCCACAAACCCATTTCTTCTTCTTCATGTAGCTATGCTACATTTCCCTGCTTCCCTTAGAGTCAGATGTGGCCAAATGCATTAGTACTGGTACACAGATTGTGTAGATGCAGTATATGCATTTTCTCTTTCTTTCTTTGTGTTCTAGCACAAATGCAAATTGATGCAAAAGACAGAACAGCAGACTCAGGTTCTAGCAAATGGTACAATAGATAGATCTGGGTTTCCTCCTTGATTCGGTGTAGCAGACTCTGGCCAATAAGCCATCCCTTTAACACTTTATGATGACAACTACGATGTGAGTTGTTTATGTTATAACTAACAGTGCCAAGACTTTGTGTAAAATATTATTATATAACATAATATGCGATTATAATATGTATAATTACCCTAACCTTATATTCCTATAAACCATAGCTAGGTTCCATGTAATTGGGCTTCCATGGATAATCTTAATATAGGAATACAACCGTACCCTTAAAAATATGTTCTTTCCTAAAATAAGAATTTCTCTGGTCCTAAGAAACCATATTCCTAAGGATTCCAAAGCTTCGGACATCTTCTCATTTGCAGTAAGTGTCACAGATCACGTGCACTACAGCTCCTCCTACTCTTGTGTTACTCTTCTCCTGGAATGCCCACTTTAGGAAAAAGTTTAACTGAAATATGATCATCATTTACCTTTCAATCATCAAATCTCTCAGCAAAACTTCCCCTCCAACAGAATATCCTACATTCTAATTTTTTCTTTACCCTGTGAGGCAAGTAAGGCTTCATAGTCACTGCTCGATTGCTGTAGTGGTTTGTAAGAAAATACCCTCCATAGGGAGTGGCACACTCAGGAGGTGTGGCCTTGTTGGAGACCATTGGGGTGGGCTTTGAGGTCTGTTTCATTCTAACTATGCTCAGTGTGATACACAGTTGCTTCTGCTGCCTGAAGATCAAGATGCGAAATTCTCAGCTCCTTCTCCAGCACCACATCTGCCAGCCACACTAGCATGGCCCGTCATGATGATAATAAACTAAACCTCTGAAACTGTAAGCTAGCCCACGGGAGTTGTCCTAGTTAGGGTTTCTATTGCTGTGAAGAGACACCATGACCACGGCAACTCTTATAAAGGAAAATATTTAATTGGGACTGGCTTACAGTTTCAGAGGTTCAGCCCATGGGATGCATGGTGGCACACAGGCAGATATGCTGTTGGAAAGAAACTGAGAGTTCCAGATTCAGGTCCACAGGCAGCAAGCAGAAGTTAGACACTGGCATAACTTTTTTTAAATCCCAAATCCCATCCCCAGTAACATACTTCCTCCAAAAGGCCACACTTTCTGCAACTGCTATAAACTGAAGAGTGATTCAACTCCCCTACCTCCCCCACCCCATTGTTATTAGCACTTGCCTCCTTGGATAGTGGATGGGGCTGTGATGGAGGAAGGTGGTTGGTTAATTAATAAAGAAACTGCTTGGCCTGATAGGTTAGAACATAAGTGGGTGGAGTAACAGAACAGAATGCTGGGAGGAAGAGGAAGTGAGCTCAGATGCCATGGTCCCCTCTCCCAGGCAGATGCTATGAAGGCAAGCCGCCAGGTCAGACATGCTGAATCTTTCCCGGTAAGACTGTTGCTACACAGATTATTAGAGATGGGTTGATCGGGATATGAGAATTAGCCTGTAAGGGCTAGAGCTAATGGGCTAAGCAATGTTTAAAAGAATACAGTTTGTGTGTTGTTATTTCGGGGCATAAGCTAGCCAGGCTGAGCGGCAGGAATGCAGCCTACAGCTCCTTCAACAGGGCTGCATGAGCCCCTCCCTCATGTATGCTGTAATTTTGACTGGCTTGATGTTTTGCAGGTCTTGTGCATGAAATCATAACTACTGTAAGTTCATGTATGCAACCTCACTGTCATGTCCAGCAAATACTGTTTTATATAGACATATATTACCTCTGGTTCTTATAATCTTTCTGTCCCTTCTGTGAAGATTCAAGAGCTTTGTGAGGGGGCCACATATAGGAAACACTAAGCAGACCCCATGGTTTACAAATAAGAGCACATGAAATTAAGATGAGAAAATATTATAGAAAAGATGAGAGAAATTGAAGGGTAGATAATGGGGGAGTGGATATGAGCAAAACACATTATAAGCATGTATGAAATTATCAAAGTTCCTTTAAAATCATTTTTTCTTTATAAAGTACCCTACCTCAAGTATTTTGTTCAAGTGATGAAAATGGTCTAATAGACTATCCATATAGTCACTATTTATGTTAAAATCTGAGCCTATAAAATCTCATGAGAAAGTTAACTCAGCAGCAAATTATCTTAATATCACTGGAGATCAATAAAATTGGGTTTGTTATTGCTATCCCACTGTGCCAGTTGTCAAATGGCTGACTCTGGACTGGTGTGGGAGGTCCTTCTGTCTATGTGTTGCTTTTACTGGTTAATGAATAAAGAAACTGGCTTGGCCTATAGCAAAGCAGAACTTAGGCAGAGAAAGCTAGGCTGAATGCTGGGAGAAAGAGGGCAGAGTCAGAGAGAAGCCATATAACCCCGCCAGAGACAGGTGCTGAATGGATGTTTACCTAGTAATCCACAACAATGTGGCAATACACAGATTAATGGAGATGAGTTAAACTAATATGTAAGAGCTAGCCAATAAGAAGCTAGAACTAATAGGCCAAGCAGTGATTTAATTAATACAGTTTCTGTGTGATTATTTGGGATATGAGCTGCTGAGTGGGAATGATGAAGAGGCCATCCTACAACACTAGACTAGTTATGTGACTGTTTCAACCCTCGGTTTTAGACCTTAAAACAGAGACAAAGTATTACTCATATAATAGGTAAGTGTAATAACTTACATAAAGTACTTGAAACAATAATGCACCCTCTCATCATCTCTCATTAAATAAAGTAAAAGTGTGTGACAGAGACACTTACTGTCCTTTGATTATACATGTTTGAAACATCCTTCTCAGTCCCTTGGAAGCTAGAAATATTATGTACCTATTCTGTCCAATGAATCATGAACATATTATTTTTGTTACTTCTGAAGAAAAACTCAGCATGTGTCCTTTCAGCTCTCTTAGCCTCTAGAGAATTGATAACCAAGGTTACAAGTTAAAATAACAAAGGCACAGGTGAAATGGTTTGGACTGATAAATTGCAAAATGGAAGACTTGAGAAGGCTCATTCTCTCTCTCTCTCTGATTTTATATGAATTAGAAAGAGGCCTCTGTTGATGAGAGTCAATGAAGTCGTTCAGGCCCAAGACTTCAGAATTAATTTGGTTTTTATCATATCCTCGCTTAGTGTAAGTAACACAGCATTAGAATGTAGTCACAGCAGACACACAACTGATAGCATTCATTTTATGATCTTGATATCACTGAAAAGACAATGCAGAAGGAAATTATTATTAGAAGTGCCATCTTCTAATCAGCAAGTGAATTAACCCTAATGAATGTGCTCAGAAACACCAAGGTGTTTCCTCCTTTGATTTCCAATTTTGCTGCATCTCATAGTGTAAGCATTTCACTTGGCTAAATATAACTCTAGTTTTAAAGACAGATATTTTATAGACAACCTATCTCTTAAATATGCAACTATTTTACCTCACATTCAATTGCAAAAATCAAAATTTTGTTACAAAGCTGGAGAAAAATATGACTATGTTGGACTTACTAAGAGAAGATAAATCTTCTGCAAGTTGGCACTTGCAAGTGTGGCATTTTGCCTACAGGATTTCCAGGAATAACTTTGACCACAGTGGCTTCCTAGCCAACTTCAGACTTTGATCTCTTTGTGAGATGCAACTGCAAGCAATTACTGCAAGCATTAAATTATAATGGTAAAAGTAGATAAGCATATAAAATTATTAAACCCTAGCAGATACTTGAACGTTAACTTAATATCGTCTTCTGTTGTAGGTAACGAAAAGCACATGTCAAGGGCCCCAAATACAATGGACATTGTTGGAGCTCTTACATCTAAGTTGAGATGGAAGAGGAATATTTATATCACCCCTCTAACAGAAAGACCCCTGTGATATTTTCATACAAGAAAGAACTTCAGACACTCTTCTCCATTTTCCATTTCCCCGTGTCTCCAGAGGCTCTTTTCAATAAAAAGCAATGAAAACTCATTTGGTTAAAGTCTATAAGCATGCATTTAGGGAATACTTTTTTTCAGTCAATGGTCATGTATTGGTCCAGACACCAGAATCTAGTGGAAACATTCTGTTGTCTTTGCCCTCCACAAGCTTGAGTAGCATTATAGAAGAGAACTCTCCATATCTGTTTCTAGTGAAGGTGGATCCAGACATAAATCTTACCGGACAGGACATCTATGAGAAAAGGAACAGCTCATTCCTCCCCTCTCAGCCTGTCACTGTGAGAGTGAAGCAGAACTCTATGCTCATAAGCAGTCTGAGTGCAGGGGTACAAAGACTGTCCTCTAGGAACCTCTCATTCAACAGGCAAATACAAGAGTCTGCGGCAAAGAAAGAAACAAGAGTCCCTACCCTGAACCTCTCTCTAAAGTACATGATTCCTTTCAGAGAACTCTGCATTTGGAAGTCAACAGACGTCCATCCTGCCATTAATAATACTGACACCTTTTGCATTTTGATACTTAATGTTCTCTAATATCCCAAATTATGGAAAGAAAGAAAAATGAACTCAAACCTCAATGCAATCCCTAACACAAAAAAAGGCACACTTGGCCTTGGGACACTACCTCTTAAATATTTTCTCTTACAAATTACCCTAGATCACTTTCTTAGTATTATAGGATCTATAACTATAGGATTTTTTTCTAGAAATAAGTTACAATATGTACTAGTCTATTTAAATTATCCCATACCTAGGAACTGTTATATTCATTTATTCAGGTGTTGTTTTTTTAAAAAGTAGCCTATAGTGTAGTTGGTTACATATTGAAATAGTTGTATCACTTATGAAAGAAATCATATTGCAATATTATGATGCATTTCTTCTCCCGTAGTAGAATAAAACGTGCAAACTAATATAGCCAACGTGCAGAAAACAAAAACTCTTCATTCATGCTTTTTGCTATTAGGAAGACAAATGCTGTGCAAGTGGATATCATGCATTTCTATTATATACACATGAAGATGTGTAAGTATAACTACAGATGTAAAAAAATGGCAAGCTAAAGCCTATAAAATACTTATTGTAGAATGAACTAAAACTTAGTGATTTTTATATAGTACATGTACCTCATTTTTAGAATGCCATGATACAAAATCATGGCATGAAAGTACCTCAGGCTATGGGGGAAGGGTGTGACATAGACAGCTAATGTATTTTAAATGAGTTCATTTTAAACCACTGCTACAAAATTCTTCAAAGACCTCGGAAGAACGGTACTCAACTTCATTTGGAAAAGCAAAAAAAACCAGGATAGTCAAAAAAAATCCTGTACAATAAATGAACTTCTGAAGGCATCACAACCCCTGAATTCAAACTCTACTACAGAACTACAGTACTGAAAACAATCTGGTATTGGCATAAGAACAGGAGGACCAATGGAACCAAATGGAAGACCCGGATATCAATCCACACATCTTTGAACACCTGAACTTTGATAAAGAAGCAAAAAATATCAAATGTAGAAAAGAAAGCATATTTAACAAGTGGTGCTGGCATAACTGGATATCAACATGTAGAAGAATGAAAATAGACCCATATCTATTACCATGCACAAAACTCAAGTCCCAATGGATCAAAGACCTCAACATAAAGCCAACCACACTGAACCTTATAGAAGAGAAAGTGAGAAGTACACTTGAACACATTGGCACCAGGAAGCACTTTCTAAATATAATCCCAGCAGCACAGACACTGAGAGAAACAATAAATAGGACCTCCTGACACTGAACAGCTTCTGTAAAGCAAAAGACATGGTCAACAAGACAAAACGACAGCCTACAGAATGGGAAAAGATCTTCACTAACCCCACATCAGACAAAGGTCTGCTCTGATCTCCAAAATATACAAAGAACTCAAGAAATTGGACACCAATAGATCACATAATCCAATAAAAAATGGAGTACATACCTAAACAGAGAACTCTCAACAGAGGAATCTAAAATGGCTCAAAGACACTTAAGGAAATGTTCAACATCCTTAGTCATCAGAGAAATGCAAATCAAAACAACTCTGAGATTTCATCTTACACCTATAAGAATGACTAAGATCAAAAACACTGATAACAAATTATGCTAGAGAGGTTGTGGGGGAATAAGAAACACTGCTGGTAGGAATGTACAGCCCCTTTGGATGTCAGTGTAGCAATTTCTCAGAAAATTAGGAAACAACTTTCCTCAAGACCCAGTCATACCACTTTTGGGTGTATAGCCAAAAGTGCTCGATCGTGCCACAAGGACATGTGCTCAACTATGTTCATAGCAGCTTTGTTTGTCATAGCCAGAACCTGGAAACAACCTAAATTCCCCTCAATCGAAAAATGGATAAGAAAAATGTGGTACATTTACACAATGGAGTACTACACAGCAGAAAAAAATAATGACAGCTTGACATTTGCAGGAATAGGAGTGGAGCTAGAAAACATTATTTTGAGTGAGGTAACCCAGACACAGAAAGACAATTATCATATGTACTCAATCACAGGCGATTTTTAAACATAAAGCAAAGAAGCCAACCTACAAACCACAATCCCAGAGAACTAAGACAACAATGTGGACACTAAGACTTACGTAGATCTAATCTACATGGGAAGTACAAAGTAGAAAAATGCAATATCTCCTGAGTAAATTGGGAGCATGGGGACCTTGGAGGAGGGTTGAAGGGGGAAGGGAGAGGCAGGGAGGGGAGCAGAGATAAATGTAGAGCTCAATAAATATCAATAAAAAAATAATAAAAAAGAAAATAGACCACTGCTACATACAAAGCTATTGAACTAGATCTTTAAAATGTTTATTCCAAGGTTAATATCACATATGCAATTTCAGTCTTGGGTTATAAAGGACATAGTGGATAGAATTTTATCATGGACATTCATTATAATAAACATGTTGTATAATTTCTTTTGCCATAAAGATGTGAATAAAGGGAAGGAGGGGAGGGGAGAAAAAGGAAGGGAGCAGGAAAAATACATAGCTCAATAAAAATCATTTTAAAAAATAAATAAATAAAAAAAAAGATGTGAACAAATCACATTTTACCCTAGATAGGGCACTGACAACAGATCAAAAAAAAAAAATATTCTGCCCTAGTCTAAAGCAAAAACCAAGGAAACTTACTGATAAGTTAAACAAGTACAGGTAATGGATCACTCACAGGAATGTGGATATCCCAAAGGCAGCTAGCTGCATCACCAAAAAGCCCACTCTAGCATGGATCAGGACTTATGAAATCTGTATCCACGGAGCTCCCTGTACAACTCGCAAGCATCCTGACCAGTGGGAGGGTCTCCTCTCTCCAGCAGTTGTTAATGCTTAGATAGTTTTGGAACTGGGTCTTGTGAATCATATAGATTTGATTTATTTTCTGAGTCCTAAAAGACCTCTCTCCAGGAGGGAGTGATGTAGGTCACAGGAAATGTGACACAATACATGTACATTATATACACATATGAATGCCCAAAATACTATTTTGCACAAATAATATATGCTAATTTTATTTTTATATATTTTTTATTTTTTTATTTATTAAGGATTTCTGCCTCCTCCCCACCACAGCCAGTATATGCTAATTTTAAAAGAACAGTATGTTTCATGCATATTTCATGAAAGCTTCTCCACGAGCCAAATTAGGGAGTCCATGGCTCTATGTTATGCTCCAAACCAAGAGGGTTTACTTATTATGATACAGACCACTATCTTTCATAAATTTGTATTAAGATGTTATGTGCCATGACTGGAAAAAATAAAATAATTTTTAAATAATAAAATAAATTTTAAAAAGTCAATGAAATGATTCCTAATAATACCCTGTTATACTTGTAGATCAGAGTATAGCATAATCATCATCAGAGAGGCTTAAACCAGCAACTGATGAAAGCAGATGCAGAGACCCACAGCCAGACAATAAGCAAAACAAGGGCACCCCCATAAAAGAGGAGGAGGAAAGATTATAGGAGCCAAAGGCACAGACATCACAAGCAAACCCAAAGGATATTTTCTGATTCCATCCATTTGCCTGGAAATTTCAGGATGTCATTGTTTTTAATAGATTGTGTAACTCTCCATTGTGTAAATGTAACTCATTTTCTTCATTCGTTCTTCAGTTGAGTGACATATAAGTTGTTTCCAGTTTCTGTGTACTATGAATATAGCTGCTTTGAAGACAGTTGAGCCATCGTCCTTGTGGTACAGTGGAGCATCCTTTGGGTATATGTCCAAGAGTAGTACAGTTGAATCTTAAGGTAGATCAATTCTCAGGTTTGTGAGAAACCACCATATAAATTTCCAAAGGGACTGGGCAAGTGTGCACTCCCACCAATAACGCAGGAGTGTTATTCTTGATTCACACTCTAACCAGCATGGCCTGTCACTTGTGGTTTTGATCTTAGCCATTCTGACAGGTGTAAGGAGGAATCCGAGAGCCATTTGAGTACCTAATCTTATTGCAGCATGATATTCCATGTTTGGTCAATATCCCTGGAAGACTGCCCTTTTCTGAAGAGAAATGGAGGACTGGATCTGAGGGAGAGGGGGGGTGTGCTTTGGGGGGGGGATCAGGGGGAGAGAAGGGAAGGAAAACTGTGGTCAGAATGCAATATATGAGAGAAAAATAAATTTATAAAAAGAAAATAAAAAGATGCCGTGTGCCAAATGATTTTTCCCTTCCCGAATATACCAGTGACTGCAACAGTTTCCATAATATGTTGACATAACTTGAAAAGATTGGTAGTTTCTATTCATGGCATATAGCCAGATGTTACTTAATTTCAGAACGTACTAAGCCAAATTTCTAAAAACACGATTGGTCATTCCATTTTAACACGTTATAACTATCGTCCATTAAACTCACTTTCTTTTGAACATCCTTTAATGTAAGTTTGAGGAGAGGTGTCTGTTATTTATTTATTTATTTATTTATTTATTTATTTATTTATTTATTTATTTATTAAAGATTTCTGTCTCTTCCCCGCCTCCGCCTCCCATTTTCCTCCCCCTCCCCCAATCAAGTCCCCATCCCTCATCAGCCCAAAGAGCAATCAGGGTTCCCTGCCCTGTGGGAAGACCACCCACCTCCATCCAGGTCTAGTAAGGTGAGCATCCAAACTGCCTAGGCTCCCACAAAGCCAGTACGTGCAGTAGGATCAAAAACCCATTGCCATTGTTCTTGAGTTCTCAATCCTCATTGCCGGCTATATAAAGAGCACTTGTTGCATTTCCAGAGAATTCATGTTCAGTTTGCAGTACCCACATGGCAACTAACAATCATCTGAAAATCCCGTTCCAGGGATCTGAGGTCCCCTTCTGACCTCCATAAGGACTTGTAGATATGTGATGCCTAGTCATACATGGATACAAAGCACCCTTACAGATGAAATAAAATAAAATATTTCTACATGTTTGAAAGACATTTTAAGGAGAGACAAGCTAGCAAAAACAAATTTATGTGATAAAATTCATTTTATATGTGTATAAAAATGTCAAAACGAAACCATTATTTTGCACAATTAATATATACTAACAATTTCTTTTGTTTACATCTATGTGTTTTGTGTATATGACTGTTTTGCATGTATGTATGTCTGTGTACTACATGCATGTCTTCTCCCCACAGAAGTCAGAAGCAGGCATGACATCCCCTTAAAGTGGAGTTACAGATGGTTGTGAGCTACCGTGTGGGTGCTGGGAATCAAAACCAAATCTTTTGCAAGAGCAACAAATGCTCTTAATAGCCTGAATCACTTCTCCAGCCCAATACATACTAATGTTTAAAAACAGCATTATGAAGTACAGAAACTATAGCACCACCACTTTGGAACTTCCATAATTCATATTCATAAAGTCATCAACTCAGGAAGTTCAGTAACTCATGACACCATCAACTCATGACATTCCGGGCACAGCCTTTTCCTGATTAGGTGGGTCTTTTCATCTTCCTCAGAGCCACAAAGTTATTATTCCCCTGAAATTGATTATTACCATTACCATGCATTCCTTTCTATCTTTACCACATGGGTGTATTTCTATAAACAAAGTGTTACGCTGTGGATCCTTCAAAACATTACATAAATAGCACAGTACTCATGTATGTTTTTTTTTTATCTCTGGCAATACCAACTGGGGCAATACTGCTCCCCAGGGGGTGGAAATGGGTTTAGACGTGGAATGTAGAGATTCTTACTCTCCTGATGTATAATCTATAAATATACATAGAGCATATAAACAGATGTAGAATATATCTGAGAAATTAAAATTTCATAGAAGCGTTAAGGGAAAATTACTTGAAAGACTCTTTAGGGAGGCAATAATGAAAAAGACTGTTCTACATGACAAATAGTTTCCTTAGCTTTCTGTCTGTGAGATGTATCCTTGCTAATGCATTCAGTAGTAGTCTGTTGCTTCTTTACTGTAAGAGCATTCTACCATAAGAATAGGCTGTAATTTATGTACCATTCTGCTGTGGATAGTACTCCTGGTCAGTTTCTTAATTATGAGCATCCTTTAGCACGTCTCCCTGTAATCATATAAATGGCTTTATCCAGTGTGCCATTGCTGAGGTTTGAGCATTTACATAATTAGCCTTTTACAATTTTTCAGACAGTCCATGGAACCTGTCCAGATCCAAACGAAGATATATAGATCCCATTCTTGGCCAGAATTTTGAAGAACTTTCAGTACCAGAGTCAGAGAGTATAGGGATTGCTTTCTCCATAAATTCCCGCTGGCATAGGACAGAACAAAAGAAAAATCACTGCGTCTGTCAACAATACTCAAGCTGGGGTTTTGGTTTAGCTGGTAGAGTGCTTGCCTAACATTTACAAAGCCCTAGGTTCAGTCCTCAGCAATGAATAAACCTGACATGGTGATGCACATCTGTAATCTTAACCTTCAAAAGGAAGAAACAAAAGGATCTAAAGTTTAAGGTCATCCTTGCCTACTAGCAAGCTTTGAGACCAGCCTGAGATAAATAAGTAAATAAGGTCCTGTCAGGATAGAAAGAATACTCTCACTAAGTCAGCTCCTTTTGTGGACTGACTGTCTCTCTCTCTCTCTCTCTCTCTCTCTCTCTCTCTCTCTCTCTCTCTCTCT
>NC_022026.1:43610750-43620272 GCF_000317375.1 Microtus ochrogaster | reverse complement strand
TGTGTGTGTGTGTGTGTGTGTGTGTGTGTGTGTGTGTGTGCGCGCGCGCGCGCGTGCGTGCGTGTTCCTAAAATGATTCTTATGCAAGTAAAAATACTCTAATTTTTGTACATATGTGTTCTGAAAATCAACACTCGGTTAACTAAAATTACAAATCCACAGATCTAATTTCTTAAGTTTTTAAAAGCTAATGTTTTGTTCTGTGTATTAAGTTAGCGATATTTAGAAATGGCCTTTAAATGGCCCTTGAATAATATTGTTTCTATTTAACAGTTATCTAGGTGCATTAAAGAATTTAACTACATCTGTAAACTTAATATATTTAACTCCCTCTCCTTTTTAAAAGTAATTGTCTGGTTTTGCAAATAAACCTTTCAAATACTTAAATTTACAAATCTAAAAAATTAAACTTATAAACAAGACAATCCTTAAGTGCCTTAAATATTCTAATTCAGTTTACCAATCCTTAAGTACCTTAAATATTCTAGTTCAGATTACAAACTTCATAAGATTTCCATTCATCTCCATAAGCCTAAATTAGTTACTCAATTGCATAGTTTAACATTGGAATTAAAGCGCTGAAACAACGCTCTAAAGAGGGTAGACTCTTCTTTTTATTTTTCTCTCATACATTATATTCTGACTGCAGTTCCCCCTGCCTCCACTTCTCCCCACGTTCCACTCCTTCTTCATTTCCCTTTTAAAAGAAAGAGCAGACTTCCTAAGGATATCAATGGAACATGGCATAACAAGCTACAATAAGACTAGGCACAAACCCTCATATCAAGGCTGGATGAGGCAACCCAATAGGAGGAAAAGGGTCCTATGAGCAGGGGCACCCCCACACTCCCACTATTAGGAGTTCCATAAGGACAACAAGCTACACAACCAAAATATATGGACAGGACCTAACTCATGCAGGGACCATGATTATCTCTTCAGTTTCTGTCACTCCCTATGAGCCCTGCTTTGTTGATTCTGTAGGCTGTGTTCTCATACTGTCCTCGACCCCTCTGGTTCCTATAGTATTACCTCTCCCTATTTTGAGGGGTTCCCCTGCCTCTGCCTAGTGTTTGGATGTGGGTTTCTGCATCTGCTCTTATCAGTGATTGGATGTCACCTCTCTGATGACAATTGGGCAAAGCACCGGACTACAAAATACACCAGAATATCTTAGCAATCATTTCATTGAATTTCTTCCAGCCTTGTTTGGTTCTATTCTGGGTCTCTGGGCTGCCCAGCCTCTGGTTTCTGGCTGTCTAGGAAGTGCCAGGCATGGGAATCTTCCCAGGGAGTGGGCCTCAAATTTAACCAATCATTGGTTGGCCACTCTTACAAGTTCTGTGCCACCATCACTACAGTGTATCTTGTAGGCCACAGATTTTGTGGCTAGGTTGGTGTCCTAGTCCTGCTGGAAGCCTTACCTGGTTATAAAACATGGCTGGCTCAGGCTCTGGATCCCCCATTACTAGGAGTCTTGGCTAGGATCACTCTCATAGATTTCTGGGAGTTTCCATTGTACTAGGTTTCTATATCACTCCCCAAATGCCCCCGATTCCAATCATCTCTCCCAGTACTCTCTCCCTTCAACAGTCCCTCCTGATCCCTCTTGTTCTCATCCTCACCTGCCCCCATCCACCCTCAAGATTATTTCCATTTACCCTTCCCAGGGAATTCCATTCATCTCCCCTTGAGCCCTCCTTGTTACTTAGCCTCTCTGGGTCTGTGGACTGTAGGAAGGCTATCCTTCACTTAACAAGTAATGTCCACTTATCAGTGAGAACATACCATGTTTGTCTTTCTGTGTCTGGGCTACCTCACTCAGGATGCTCTTTTCTAGTTCCGTGCATTTGTCCGCAAATTTCATGATGTCATTGTTTTTAACAGCTGAGTAATACTTCATTATGTAAATGTACCACATTTCTTTATCCATTCTTCAGTTAAAGGACATCTAGGTTGTTTCCAGTTTCTGGCTCTTATGAACAAAGCTGTCATGAACATAATTGAGTAAGTGTCTTTGTGGTATGACGAAGTATCCTTTGGGCGTATGCCCAAGAGTATTATAGCTGGAATTTGTGGCATAATCATTCCCAATTTTCTGAGAAACTGCCACATTGATTTCCAAAGTGGTTGTGCAACTTTGCACTCCCACCAGCAGAGGAGGATTATTCCCTGTGCTTCACATCCTCGACAGCATGAGCTATCACTTGTGTTTTTGTTTTTAGCCATTTTGACAGGTGCAAGATGGAATCTTAAGTAGTTTTGATTTGCATTTCCATGATGACTAAGGATGTTGAACATTTCTTTAAGAGTTTCTCAGCCATCTGGGAGTCCTCAGTAAAGAATTCTTTGTTTAACCTAATGGAAGAGAAAGTGGGGAATAATAGCTTTGCACACTTTGACACAGAAGACAGCTTCCTGGACAGACACCAATAGCATAAGCACTAATATCAACAATCAATAAATGGGACCTCATGAAACAGAAAAGCTTCTATAAGGCAAAGGGCACTGTCAGAACAAAATAGCAGCCTACAAAATGGGAAAAGATTTTCGCCAACTCCACATCCAATATAAGGCTAATATTCAAAACATGTAAAGAATTCAAGAAACTAGATAACAACAAACCAAATAATCCAATTTTTAAATTAGGGTATATTCTTCTAAACACTTTAAATACTTATTATTCTAACTATACATCAGTGCTTTAAAAACAGTAATAGTTTTACTCTGATCATATGAAATAGTTTTATTCTTAATCATAAATTTTTCTGCTACTCCATAAAAAATGTTTGTATCATTCCACACAATTGAGAGACTGACTTTCCCTGCCATTTGGGGGGGAGGTGCTAGTCAAAACATTATTTACTGAAGGAACTAACCTGGCCCTACTTATTTTTTTAATGACAATGTTCAAACTTTCAAATGCATTAGAATATAGCATTAATTTGATAGGAGTCATATTTTAAAGCCAAATTATACATCATCCATACAAAGTTAATTACCTCATTTGACATAATTTTGCATTTTTGGGCTTGTCAGAGACATGTATGTACTTCTCCCTCTGAATCAAGAAACCTTTGAACTTGATTCTTTTCATACAATTATCTTACAGAACCACACAAATTTGAAAAAAAAAATAGAGGCTAAATGCATTCTAGATTTCTTCTGAGCTTTTTTTCCCCACAATGCATTGATTCTTTGTGGATTTCACATTCTGTTTCCCGACCCCACTCAACTCCCGTTCCCCTTGCCTCTGCCCTCGGCTTTTGTGAAGGACCCCCCCCCCCCCGAAAACAAAATTTAAAAGTATAGCCAAAAACACAAAACAGAAGAAAAAAAACAAACAGAATTTCGGCATGGAAACTGCAGTGTGGCCCACTGAGTTGCATAGTGCACCCCTTAGTCTAGACATCTTTACTTATAAGTGTTCATTGCAATGGATCATTGGTCTGGCTTGGGGTCTCTGGCTTGTGCTGCCCTATTGTTACTGGTCCCTTCCTGGAACTCGTGCATATCCTGTTGTTGTCCTTTGTCAAAGAGATCCTGTAGCTTTGAATCTGCACCTTTCACACACTCCAGCAGTTTCTAAAAGAAGGGTAGTAGTGTTGGAGTGGGATAACTGATAGCCCTGGTTCTGAGCCTGAGTGGTAGCTGGGTTGGTAAGCCTGCCAGCTTTTCCTCACCACCAAGGCGCGCTCTCTAGCACTGCCCCAGCAAGCTCACCGAATGCAGTGTGCAGCAAGAAGCAGGACCAGTTCTCTCATACCCCTGGGTCGGGCTTGCAGTTACTCATACCACCGGAGCCAGCGCTACTGTTTGCCCAGGTGAGGTGGAAAGCCTGCTCTCTCAGTTGTTGCAGCTGGGGAGGTAAAGGCCAGCTCTTCCATTCTCCTGCTCCCAGGCCAGCTCTGCTACCTGCTGCAGATGACAAGGGGTGGGGTGGGGACATATTTCCCTCATTCATTCCACCACATGGCATACAAGGGAGGGAGTGGGTGCCACTCTCCTGCTCTCACTGCTACAGGACCAGTTCACCAACATTCCCACAAATAGAATCCACTCTTAGAGGGCTTCCCTTGCAGGTGCAGGACCTGCCTGACCTCCCATGTGCTGCAGCTAGGGAGGGGCAGGACCAGCTCTCCTGCACCTGTGACCCCTGGGGGACAGCTCTCCCACCTGCCACAGTTGGCAAAGGGCGGGGAAGGGCATATTTCCCTCACACATGCCACCACATGGCAGACAAGGGGGGAGCAGGATCAACTCTCCTGCTCTCACATCCTTTGGGTTGACTCACCTATGCCCCTGCCAAGAGGATCTGCTCTACTGTGCCGCCTGGGGGAGATGCGATGCCAATTCTTTTTCTCTCATGCCCTCAGGGACAGCTCTCTCACCAACCACAGGCAATGAGAGTGGGTAAGTGGGGAGGTTTTCACCCACTCCCCCATAAGGCAGATGGGGGCTGGAGCCATAACTCCAAGCACTTTTTCATGTCTTCTGAGTTTTCTGATCATTTGACCACAGCTCCCCACTCCAAGACTAACCAGGTATGGAGAGGCCTCCATCCCTGGGGGCTGAAGATATGTCTCAGTTGGTAGAGTAATTGCCTAACTAAGTGTGACCACCATTTGAAGTCTTATTCTGCTTTCTTAAACAAAGACACTGGGGGAAGAATGGGGCTAATTCTTCAAAGTATTCTACAAGCTAGCAGTTTTCCCTGAAATCACCGCAGTTACTTTCTTGGAAAGTCAATTTCACAAAATGATTTTGCTTTCTCTCTCTGGCTAAGCAACAAATAGAACATAGGCATCTGAGGGTGGGATGAGAATTTTGCTAAAATTGTGCTGAATACTCTGCTCTGGGCTTTATGAATGTTACATGCATCATTTCAGCGTCATAGTTATAATAGCTCTCTTTACAGGTTAAAAAAAAAACTAGAAGGTAGTGAGAGCATATGAAAATAGGCCTGTCTGTCATTGATGCCTACAACAAATCAAATCAAATCAGTATAAGACGTCCAATATTATTGAAAGAATTATCAATGTTTTAAGTTTTTCTAATTTGCCTAAAACTTGAGGCTAGTGGGCTTTTCTTGTAAAGAATAAGTTAGTGAATATGATGAGAGTCTCTGAGGCGAATGTCTCTACGGCAACTATTAAACTCTACTCTAGTAAAAGATATAACCCCACACATACAAAGAAACGAACCAGTGTGATGATATCTTGTTTGTACAAATAAAGCTTGCCTGAAGATCAGAGGGCGGAGCTAGCCATTAGCTAACCATAGAGGTCTGGAGGTCTGTACAGACAGACAGGAAATGATATGGCTGGGTAGAAAGAGGAAGTGATAAGGCAAGAGGAAACAGAAACTCACTCTCTTTTCGGCTGAGAAGTTGAGAGGTGAGGTGACTGGTTTTTGCTCCTTTGTCTCTGCTCTCTCAGCATTTTCCCCAATATTTGACTCCAGGCTTTTATTATTAAGATCTATTAGAATTCATGCTAGAAACCAGCATGATTACTGAAGAAACCACACACTTTGTTTTTGATGTGAAGAAACACCAAACTAGAACTGAGCTAGAATTTTCTTCCCTGCAGGCTACCTTTCAAGTTGAAGGAAGGGACTACACGGGGTGCTGAAAAAGAGAATGCCAAAACAGCTTTACCCACCTGTGAAATCTACTATGTACAATAACAATCTGCCAGGCAAGATGTGCCTGTCGGTACAATAGTTATATGACTGTTATGGGGTAAACAAACACTCTCTTGCTAGATATGAGGCCCACTTCACAAGCTGGTACTGTAAACCTGCTCAAAAACCCATGACTAATGAGGCCTTAGACCTGAGGAAAAAATTTACTACTGGTGTTCAACTAAACTGTTATGCTATCAAACTGCCTCCTGGATATTTATATTTATACCCATAGATAACTGTTACTTCCATCCTTCATTAGAGTAGCCTCTCTTTTCAATGCATAGTGGTGCATGCAGAGTCATGTGGCTGTTCAAGATGCTGAGAATAAGTGACAACTGAGAATCCTTTCCTAAACAGAACATTTATACCAATTTCTCTAAGACTGTGGGAACATTACAGAAGGGCCTATGAAACCATAGCTGCAGGATGGCCATGATTTGGGACAACAGCAGGGTATCAGAGAGGAATTTCAGTTAGGGTTCAGTGATGATGGTGTGCCAGAGGCCTTGAGCCAGACCAGTGACTCATTGCAATGAACCTTTGCAGGTGGGGCTGATTGGACCAAAGCTCTCAGTTCCACTAGGACAATTGAGGAGGTGTTGTAAAGACAGTAGAGATGGAGCACTGAGGTGGGCTTTCTGCTTGCTTTGTTTTGCTTTTAATTAGTTTTGGGGGATGCTGCAGTGGTGAGAGACAGATATGGAAAGATGGGGAAGTAAGATGGGGTATTGGAATGGATGATGGGAAATTCCCAAAGAATCAATAAAGAATTATGTTTTTTTTTTAATGTAAAAGACAGAACATTAGGGGAAAAGGGCTGTCAAATGCTGTCTTCTGGTCTGGAGAGATGCCTCAGAAGTTAAGAGAACTGGCTGCTCATCAGAGGTTCTGAGTTCTTTTCCAAATATTCATACAGTGGCTCATAACAGTCTGCAACTCCAGTCTCAGGGGATTTGACACGCTTTTCCAGTCTCTGTGCACACTGTGTGCACATGGCACACAGACATACATACAGTCAAAACACCCACACTGCAGAATGTGGAACTGAGGCTCAAGGAAAAATGCAATGTGTTTTCTTCTTCACACGCAATTACAAAATAGACCTAAGATTTAAAACTAGGGTCTAGGACATATGTAGTGGCCCATGCCTACTCTCCCAGCACTTGTGATCTGGAGAGGGAAAATGAGGATCCTTCCACTGCAGCCTGAGCTACACAAGATCCTGTATAAGAAAACAAATAACTAAGTATGTACAGTTTAAATAAACCAGGCTCCAGTCATTTTGCCACTGGACATCTCTGCATCACTTGTCTAGGAGTGGAGATGCAGGGAAGGAGCAAGATGAAGGGCGAGGAGATCTGAGACTGAAAGTGTAAGCAGTACACACCTCATTCTGGCTTACTGTGTGCCATGTTTGGGACTATTATTGCTGTTATTTATACATGTATGAAATTGTCAAAGGAAAACTCTCAATAAAATTTATTTTAAAACTTTAGATAGCCAGGCAGCAGTGGTATAAGCCATTAATTCCAGCACTTGGGAGGCAGAGGCAGGAGGATCTGTGAGTTCAAGGCCAGCCTGGTCTACAAAGAGAAGTCCGGGACAGCCAGAGCTGTTACACAGAGAAACCCTATCTCAGAAACAAAAAACATTTTAGATAAAAATTTGTTGTGAGTATTCGTATATAATTGGGACATCTCTATCATATCCCCTCCCCAAGACTCAGAAAAAAAAATCAAGAAAGAAAATATAGATAGATTGTAGGAACGAAATGAAGAGGAATGCCAGGACAAAACAGTGTCTTCCGGACATTATAGGACCATTGCACTCATAAACTCACAGTAGCTGTGATTGCCTGTATAAGACCTGAGCAAGATCAAGACAATGAATAGTCCAGCATGGAAAGGGGAAGAACTCACAAGTCCTATCCTAGCTGAGTAGCTATTGACAGTTTTATAGCTGCAAGTGGGGAACTCACTTTTCCTTAAGGGTGTAGTTCCTGGTAGGGCAGTCATGCTCCCGTACCAGGAACACTAGTAGCAACAGAAATTAGACTCCATGGTTTAAAGAAGACAGGAAGTTGGAATATCAGCAGGTGGATGGTATATCTGCAAGGAGTTAGAGGGGGCTGGTGAGGATGAATATGATCAAATTACATTTTATGCATATGTGAGAGAATCTATAAAATACATATTTTTAAAAGCGAGTCATATTTTGTTGGCAATAAAAATATTCTGAAATTGGATGATAATAATGGATTCCCTGTTCTCTAAAAATCACTGAATTATGTGGCATGAAAGTTATTCCCTAATAAAACTATTAAAAATACAACTACTTTCGGATTTAGAGGGCGCAGATATATTCCCACCTACCGCAGACTACCTCCTGTCATTTTCCGGTTTCCTCCACAAATCTGAGTTATCAAACAAGCACCTGAAAACCTGTTGAACTAGATAACTACATGCGAAGAATGTGACTCTGTGTTTATTCTTATTGGCCTTTTCCTTGAACATACTCCTTAGCACTGAGCAAGGACACCAAAAAGTCATACTGTGAGATACATTTGAGAGGGTTTTTTTATCAGCTCGCAGAAGGAAATTTCCTGCTTCTAATTTGATTTCTATAATCACAATACAAAATATCTGTCACCCAACCTCATGGATATGTTTTATTTTGTGGCAAATATGAATCACTGCCTATTTTCATTTATAAATCCCAAAGTAAGATAGCTGATTAATACTCATAACATGGAGTGTGGTGAGTACTCCGGAGTGTCAACTTGACTTGATGGAGAATCACCATGGAAGTGTGTCTTTGGGTGAGTCCAAGAGGGTATTTCCAGGAAGATTTAACCTACCCTGAACATGGGTGTCACCATCCCCCCAAAAAATGGGTTTGTAAATCAAATGAAAAGATAGCAATCTGAGCCCTGGAATTCATCACTTTCTGTGTCCTGGCTGCATATATAACATGAGCATGCTTTCTCCTACATAATAGACTGTACCCTCAAACTGGGAACCAGAAATCTTTCTTTCTTTGAGTTTTTTGTCAGGTACTCTGTCACCAAAACAAGGAAAGTAACTAAATGCAGAAAACTAGCACCAAGGGGCAAAACCATTGCTAAAATAAACCTGACATGTGCTTCTTAGATTATTTTGAACCACTTTGTAGAAGCATTATGGAAGAGTTTGAAGCTACAGTCTAATGAAGCCCTGGAATGCTACACACAGTTTTTAATAGATCATTATGATGGGAGTTTGAAAAGACAGAATGTTGAAAGGAACAGACGTTGGAGGTTGGGGTCATGAGGTTTCGGAGGGAAACAATAAATCAATCAGGAACTAGGTTATCAGTCATTTATATCATATTCTGGCAATGAATCAACTTCATTCTTCCCATGTCATTGAGAAAGGCTGAATTCAAAAATAATGGGCTTATTTGTTTGGAAGTGAGAATTTCAAGACAGCATAGCATTTAGGCTGTGTCATGAGTATTGCCCACTGCTTATCCAAGTTTAACTTATCCAAATTTACAGTGAAAGAGAGCGGAAGGACATGAAAAATGTGTAGCTGGATGAGGAGGAGAATAAAAAGGGGTTTAAAGATACAGACAAGGCAGTTTTTAAGGAACTGTAATTGTAAAAGAAAGAGAGTCATTAAAGAGGAAATTGGCACTCTGTATTAGGACAATAAGAAAGGTGCCCCTGAGGGTAGAACTCCACCCTTAAAAGTTTCCAATTTTCATCCTTTTGTCACCGGATCATTGGGCTACCGGGCGGCCCTGTTTAGTTGCTGAGGAATCCCATCTGGACGGGTGAGTGTGTGCTATCCAGGG
>NC_022026.1:43601402-43602362 GCF_000317375.1 Microtus ochrogaster | reverse complement strand
TTTTTTTTTCTTTCTTAATAAAAAAAATAAAAAATAAAAAAAAAAGTTTCCAATTTTTTAAAATGCAAATTCATTTAAAAAGGATTGATTCTGAGCCGAGAATGCCACATAAGGGGCTCCCTGCTAGGCAAGAGTTTTTTGCAGATTCATCTACCAAAGTGTTCAGAGGCTGGTGCAGCTGCGTTTCGAGAGAGCCAAGCTATACCTTGAGTTGGCAGCAGAACTTAAAAGCACTGCTCATGTGATACTGATTTTGCAAGTAGGAAAGATGCAAGAAGAAGAAGGCCATGGAGATTTTTTTTCTTAAGTTTCTAGCGAGCCACTAAAGCCAAACAAAGTGTGGTCAGGTCAAAGTCCCTCCATAAAGGCCAAGAGAACACTGTCAGAAGCTGGGAAAGTGAAGCCTAAGTCATGTTGGAGACTTTGGAATATTAAAGAGGCTGAAACCATGAGAGGAGGTTCATTGGGGAATGCTGAAGGAGCTAGTAGACCTAGTCCAACAGAGAGGTTGTATGTGCTGCAGGTGTCAGAGCTGAAAGGGTAGTACTACCTTTTTATGTCCCAGATAATTCAATCACAAGCCCTAGATGCTTTAGATAGAATTACAGAATTTGGTATGTGCTGTGCTGGGATTTGGTCTTAATTTCCTTGCTATGTTCTACTTCCTCCCTTTTAGGATAAAAATATGTACTCCATGCCTTTGTATATTAGAAATATACCTATATTTTTTATGAGTTCACAGTTAAGAGTTTGTCTCGAATCTCAAAAAAGACTAGACTCTGAACAGTGACGGGTCTATTAAAGACTGGAGACTTTGAGTGCAGTTTGTACTATGAGATAGCCATGAACCTTTGAGAATGAGAGGAGAAAAGATATGTCTTAATGGTGATGAATTTGAGTGTCACATTGACAAGGGGTAATTGAAGGCGGATCGGATTAATACAGACAAATTGGTATAAG
>NC_022026.1:43587766-43598417 GCF_000317375.1 Microtus ochrogaster | reverse complement strand
TCTGTTCAGCTCAGTGCCCCATTTTATAATTGGGTTGGTTAGCCTTTTACGGTCTAGTTTCTTGAGTTCTTTATATATTTTGGAGATCAGACCTTTGTTCACACAGATTTTTGCTGTTTGTTGGTGGTGTGCTGTAGAGAGATTTCCTGATTCAGCAACAGCAGCAGAAAAAACGCTGCATCATTTTAAAGCACGGCTTCTTGGGGCTGTGCTGCCAGCGTGAACTCTGGCTTTTATGGGACTGGATATTTGTGTTCCCGCTTGGGATCAGAAGGAGAGTGCATGGCAGAATATAGATTAATAGATTAAAAGAAATGGGTTAATTAGAGTTGTAAGAGCTAGTCAATAATAAGCCTGAGCTATAAGCCAAACACTCTATAACTTATATAAGCTTTTGTGTGTTTATTTGAAACCAGGCAGTTGGTACAAAAGAAAAGCTCTGCCTACAACTACATATAGTGTCCTATATGGGGTACATACTTTCACATAAAACATGAAAAATCTTTTGAAAAGAGTTCTAGACGCACAAATGCAGAGGCAAGAGTTGCACAGAGAGTGGGCCCTTTTGTTCCGGCCACCTGGCTCTTAGACCTGAAATAATCACACAGAAACTGTATTCATTTAAATACTGCCAGGCCCATTAGTTCTAACTTCTTATTGGCTAATTCTCATCTTAATTTAACCCATTTTTGTTCATCTGTGTATCGCCACATAACTGTGGCTTACCAGCAAGATTCTAACCAGCATCTATTTCAGGTAGGAGATCATGGCGTCTGCCACCCTGCCCTTCTTCCCAGCATTCAGTTCTGTCTACTCTGCCTACCTAAGTTCTGTCCTATGAACTAGGCCAAGGCATTTTCTTTATTCAACCAATGAAAGCAACATATAAACAGAAGGACCTCCTACACCACAAGAGCAGCTTCATAGTTCATGTCTCTAATGCAGGCCACATTACACAGCCACATCCCCTGGCCACAGTGGGCTTGAACTGCAGTATGGAGGATTCCACCTAAGCACAAAGAGGTTTTTTTTTCCAGCAAGTTGCTGTCTGTGGGCTTGAGAGAACAGCTGCCACTGAATGGTAAATTTAGAGGTTTTGTTGATACAAACAAAAAGAGTTAGAGATAAACAGAGAAAGACATGGGAAATAAACCTAAAGTAACTATAAGACATGTGACATATATTTTATCTGATCAAGAATAAAACAAAAAATTATCTTTGGTTGGCTAATATACAATGCATAATGTATGTTTGTATTAATACAGATATGTATGTTACCCTGAAAAGTTTATATCATCTCAGAAAAAGTGGACTAGACACCAATAAGAAAGATGGCCCAGGTGGTCCAGCATCCAGAACAGCTTCTAGGCTGATGACTGAGATGATCCAACCTCACAAAATACTCCAGACCAAGGCTTAACAATTATCCTGACTTTCTCAAGCTCCCTCAAAGATTACCAGCACCCATCAACCAACAGAAATTAGTCTAGAAGACTGTACCCACATTCCTAAATTAGAATATTGGTTATAAATGTTTGTTTTCATTTAAGGGGAATTGGTTACAAATTTTCATTGGTCATAGTAAATGTCTTTTTAAAAGAAGAAAGGGGGATATGGTGTAGAAATGATGGGAAAAGGGTAGATTATTATGAAATGGAAAAGTATCAATTATTAAATCTATTTTAATCCAACAAACAACTGTTAATCTTATATATTTTACATCGGTATGGATTTTAGTTCGCTGATGCAAATTTAAAGTTAATTTTGTTATACAGTATATATATATATACACTTTTACTTAAGGTATTACACTTGCACAGCTCAATTAAAAATGTAATATATAATTAAGAAATACAAATTAATAGCCATCTATAATAGTCAAACTTACAGGCATATTAGATATGCTTTTCAAAGTCATACAGTGATATAGTTCAAATAGATAGATGGTCCTCAAATATTTCAAATACCTACAGAATATGGTATTTAATATGGATAAAGTTTATACTTTTCTTGACAGTAAAATGTTTCCTCCTGGAAGCACAAATTACTTCAAAGAGGATGATGAGTATCGATGACATTCCTTATGGGCTTTGCTTTTCTTACAGCAAAAACTAGCCATATGGGCAAAGAAATTGTCCTTGTCTTAATTGATGAAAGTTACTGCCCAAATAGGACCAGAAGAACACAAAAAAGGTGACTTACCAAGACAAGGTAAGACAGTTCTTCAAAATTCTTTGCTTCATAGGAAAGTCTGTCAGATATGCTAGGCCTGTAAATCAAAATGAGTGCCCCAACATTACAGAGGAACTTTGGGTAGCTGTCCAGGCAGTCAGCTGTTTCTGTAATTTCTCACATTTTTGGAAGTTTCATTCCTACACTTTCTGCTTACTCAGGTAATATTATTTTCTTCTCAGGTTTTTGATGGGTTTGAAAACTAGATAATTATAATTACAGTTTTTAGTTATGATAAAAAATAAATTATATATAAAATTGAAGATACACCAAAATAGGATGAATAATTAAATATTTTCTCTAATTTTGTCGAATACAAATAGACTATATATTGTAACTGTAAATCTTACTAAACTGTTTTGTTGTATATAATTTTGCTATATTAAAGTTAAAATCTTCCTTTTTGATTGGACAAAAAGAGGGAGATGCTCTGGGTTGCTCATTCTGTATGCTGTGAATATATATTCCTCTCATTCGTTAACAATAAAAGCTGTTTTATCAATAGTCAGGCAGGATAAGCTGAGGTGGAACAATCAAACTGAGGACTCAGATAAGGAGGGATGGAGTTAGGAGAGACATGAGTCAGCTCCCCGAGAAACAAGATGCTAGAGAACAGGTAAAGCAATAAAACCTTATGTCAAAATATGGATTTATACAAATGGGTTAATTTAAGTTGTAAGAGCTAATTAGTAATAATCTTGAGCTATAAGTCAAACATTCATAATTAATATAAGTTTCTATGTGGTAAGTGGCTGCCAGGAATTTGGAAACAGGCAGACAGGAGACAAGGCTCCATTTACAGGAAAGTGCCAGAAAAGAGTCATCAGGCAACCTAAGAAATATAGTCCACAAGCTCTCTGAAAGTAACACTATAAGAGAAAAGGAACAAAGAACCTTAAAAACCATTATTCGTGGGAAAGAAGAAATATTTTCCATTATATTACAAGATGATCAATTTCCAGTGAATCTTTATCAAGCTGCTGAAGTATATAAAAAGTCCCATCTATGTAACTCATTTGCTTGTTTTCTTCTTTAATGTGCATAGCTAGGCAGTCAATGTTTGCTCACTGTGATTTTATCTTCTGATATAATAAAGATTTCCCTCTGAGTGAAAAGGCACAGCATACCACCTACTAACTGGAAGAGAATACTTCAAGGCTTTCTTGGGGTGAAAATAATGGCAAAGTGGACAAAAAATTAGGAGGGAGAAATTAAAGGAAAGGAAGAGAAGATGAAGTTGTAAAGTAAACAAGGAATGGGAAGGAGGCAAGTTGGACTTAGAAAAGAGAAAACATCCATGTTTGAAATTGTTAGAAATCAGAAATGATTTCTAAAGAAATTCTGTGCTGTGGGTGATCACTAGGTAGATCTGCCTAGCACCACGCAATCCAAATACATTTCTTTTCAAGAAAATACCTAAATGATACGGCAGAAGGTCAACCTTACCTATCTCTGCTTATTTTAAAGCATCTGAATACAAATGTGTTTACAGCGGAAAATCCTCATGCCTCTGCTTGCCCAAAAGGATGACCCACTGCTGTGGTTTGAATAGGTTCTCTCCAAACTTCACATGTTATCAGTGTGATAACATTATAAGATGGGAGCTTTAAGAGATGATTAAGTCTGAAGGAGAACGAGATTTAGACCTTATAAACAAATTTTGTTATAGTGTGCTTGTTTGCCTTAATCATAAAGGCTACAGTTGTTCTTCTGTTTGGAAAATTCAGCAACAACAAACCATACTGGAAGCAAAGAATGACCCTCATCAGACAACCACCAGTCTGCCAGTCCAGATCTTGGACTTCCCAGCCTCCAGAACTGGGAGAAAGTATATCTCTGGTCTTTATAAATTACTCATGTTCAGCTGTTTTGTTACAGCAGCAAAATCTTTCATGTAACAAAAGTATTTTTCCCCTTTTCATCATTAACCCATACTATGAAGGTTAATGGAATATGGTGTGAAATTGTGAGGAATAGTATTTGGAGAGAATTGTCAGCATCTTCTGTCATCCACTCTGGTCTATAGCCGGTGCACTAAATTTTGTCCTTGGAGAAACTGGATCATCAGACAGTTGTGCTCTTTATCCATTTCATTTTGGCTCTTCCTTGTCTTATATTTACCAAGCTGAGCTTTGAAATTAGGCCATCAAGCAATGCCAAGATAAAATGTGGCCTAAATTGCTTTCTTTTGATTTTATTTCTTGCCCTTTTTTAAGATTTTTTGTACATACTATATTGTCCTCTTTAACCTAGGCTAGAGAAAGAAATTTTTTCATGAGCAAGAAGCAGAATTTGTCACATAAACTTTTTCAAAACTGAAATTTTCAAAAGTCTCATTCAAGTAAGGATATAGACCCTGTTCTATTTCTTTAAACTTATTTCAGTGTGTGTGTGTGTGTGTGTGTGTGTGTGTGTGTGTGTGTGTGTGCATTTTATATGTATTCATATGTATACGCCCACATACCAGGATACATAAGGTAGTCAGACGACAAATTGTGGGAGTCACTTTTATCTTTGTAACACATGGGTCCACCATATTGAATTCAGGTTGCCAGGCTCAGGAACAAGCACCTTTCCTTGTTGAGCCATCTCACTACCCTAAGCCCCTTTCTTTTGGTGTTCTGGATAAAGTACTGTGTATGGGTATAAAAATTATCTCTAGTCTTGCATTATTTTTACTACTTCCAATTACAAAGCTGTTTCTACGGTTCTTAGTGGTGCAATGTATAGCATTGTAGAAAGCATAGAAAGTATAAAAAAGAAAGAAGTTGTATTTTGTCTCGTTCCATATCTGTATTTCTCAAGTCTACATTTAGTTTACCTTCTGAAGTAAACTGTTTCCTTATTTGTCCATACATGAAGTTCTTTTCCAAACTATCCTCATGTCATAACATGAACATAAAATCATTCAGTACTGGCCAAAGAAATAACAAAACCCAACAATGAACAATTGATAGCAATCCAAGTTCTCTTTTGCCATATTCACTGATAGACTGGTGCAGTCATGGGAAAGGAAAGAGTATCACAATAAGAATAACATTCTCTAATCTTGCTGCCCATGCAGCGTATTTATTGAGACTCACTCTAAAGGACATCTGCGATTTGGGAAATGTGGTGTTATTGATGGACTGACTCATTGTAAAGGATTGTTTTAGTTGATTGATACATAACAACATACTTTCTTAAGGTTAGTAGAACCCTTACTAAACGGACACAAGCCAGGTGTGTTTTGATGATGAAGAAAAACCCCCACTGAGTCTGACAGTTTTCCAGGAAAGAAAGGAAGCGAGAACCCTAAGACAAATCTGTGCTGTCTCCCAGTCCTGACTATTGCCAGCCTTGGTAAAAATGGTTCTCCACAGGATGCAAAAGTCGGGGTTGACTTTATGCGTTGTGATATTGGGCACCTGGTGGGTTTTGACTGAACTGTTTACTCAGAGAATTCACTTAAAGGTAACCCACAGAGCACCTGCAGTTGCCTGTGGTCTCCGTGTTATGCCAGCTGACGATGCATAACCCATGTTAGGAAATAAAACAGATTGTTCTTCAAATAAAGCAGAATCTCAACAAAAAGCAGCAAACAAAGAAAGGCAATGTAAATACTGATTCTCATCGCCTTCCTTCTCCAAATTCTTTTGCCCCCAAAACATACTGTAAAGTGGACCTTCAAGATCCTAGTGCACGGTCATTCCATTCTTCCCGTTTCTGCAGCATCACCAAGGGGACCTTCTCTCTTGCTTATTCCATGTACATAGTAAAGAGCAGTGCCATCACCATCCTCTGAACCCTAGAAATCATCATATGACATTGTTCATATGTTAGGAGTTTGGTGTAAGTGGAATAAGACATTTTTACAAGTTTGGTACTGTATCTGGAATCTAATACATGCTCAAAAAATGTTATTATAGTATCATGAGTCTGCATCTATTTCTTCCAGAATTACTTCTCACCAGTTCAGACTAATCAATGATTTACCATTGCTTCAAAAGTAATCCCAAGACTTGCCAAGAGGGATCAGTTAGCTCTTCGTGAACCACTTCCACCCAGGTATTGAACCCCATCTCTCATTTATCACTTCAGATTATACTTCTATCCCAGTGGAACAACGGACTTATTGAATGAGCAGTGTTTCTGAGCATCCAGAAGAGTTTTGTATATTCTACCTACTCTGCATACCACACTCCATCCATGACTTTCTTTTGAAAATCTCCAGCCATTTACAATTGACTGACCTCTCTGGCCATCCCTAATGATTTGAGGCAGAGAAGGGTCCCATGACACTCCAGTGTGATCCCAGAAGTACCTGAGTTCATCTTTGTTCTGATACTTCATCGCCCCATTTCACAACTATTCTTTTTGTGATCCTCTAACCAGGCATTTCCTAAATTTTAGTACACATACAGATTGCCATGGTAACTGGACATCCTCATTTCATACAACTGGGTGGGATCTATATTCTAACAAACACCTATATAAGATTTTTTTTTCATTCCACGGACCACAATTTGAGTACTAAGGTACTAGACAGTGGTCTCTGGTGCCAGGATTCTTATATAAGCCTTTCTCTCCCCCATTGTCTCTTGAGTTAGATCTTCTTCCTGGGGGCTGTTTAAATTAATATGTGGTTGATTGAACATACCATGGCATTCTATCCTGATTGGTCCACTCTGTAACAAATTAGGAGCAAGTTTTCTGGTCTGCATGGCATTTGCCTTCGCTTTCAGTGCCTTGCCCATGAGTGTGTTATTAAACTTTTACCCCTTTTGCACAGCTCACTTCACTTCTCATTTTCTTGTTCCAGTGTGTGCTTCTCCTTTTCCAGTTATTGCCAAGAGAAGATGAGAGGGACATGGGAAAGTGGAACAGAAAAGTCAAAGCGGGAGACAGAGAGAAGAGGGAGAAAGAAAAGCCAGTGAGTGTGAGAGAATTCTAGAAGAAGGGAAATGACTAATTGCACCCCTTGTATAATTCCAGCTCATGTCCTTACTCTTCTTGTGTATCTGGACTCCGTTTCTCTTACTTTTCCTGGGAACCGAGCTCAACTCTCTTCATTTACCCATCTCTGTTGGCGGAGAGCATCCTGTGGTATTGCAACCTGCGACTCATGAAAATTTTATATATAGGCATAGGAAATAACTCTAATTGTGACTCTTCCTTGATATGGGATTCCCCTCTGTATGCTGTGAATGCCATTGGTAAATGAAAAAAAGCTACTGTGGTCTACAGCAGGGCAGAATTGAGTAAAGTGGGAATTCCAAGCAGATAGAGGAGGAAAGAAGGCAGAGTCAGGGAGATGCTATGTAGCCACCGGAGGAGAAAGATACCCATGCGCCGGTACCGGTAAACCATGAACCTCATAGTAAAATATAAAATAATAGAAATGGATTTATTTAAGATGTAAGATCTAGTTCAAAATACACTTAAGCTATTGGCCAAACAGTATTGCAATTAATATAGTTTCTGTTTGATTATTTCTTCTCTGGGCAGCTGGGAAACAAACAAGTAGCTTCTGACTACATTCCTTTGAGAGGCCTACACTCGTCATACTGGATATCACTCTCTCCAAAACAAAAAAAAAAAATTAAAAAAAAAACTAGGTCAGCTGCACCTTCACAGTGGTGTGAAGGTTAGACCCTTATTACCAGTGTCAAAAAGACTGGGGACCCTTGAAAAAACTTGCTAAAGAAAGAAGCCTGTGTAGTATCAGCCTCCAAGATGGCCCTCAACGATCCCATTGTAGCAGGATCAGTCTATGCACACAACAGCAGGAGATAGAGATGAGGTAGAACACTCAAGACTAGCTTACAGACAATTGCAGCCTCTGTCTTAATTGCATAGTCTCTTGCTCTGTTCTCTTAGATGATTTTCTGAGAGTCAAGCCATGGTTTGGAGCAGCCCAGTGCACAGGCATGTATGGTAGATAACCCAGATTTGAGACCTGCCTGTGATTCTGAGAAAGCGCAGAAGCTGATTCTACTGTTGCAGTAAAGTCTGAGCTACATGTAACAGTTTAACTGCTGTCTAGTAAAAGACTGTAAGCCAGATCTGCTCAGCTAAGCCACAGCTGGAATCGTGCCCTTCAGAAAGCGTGTAAAATAACCGGTCTTTATTGTTTAAGCTACTAGATTTCAAGGCAATTTGTTGCACAGCAATAAATAATGGGTGCAGCAGATAAGGTCAGACTTCATAGTATATTAAAGACTGAGAAGCCTTATAATCTCTCCCCAGCACTCTGAAAAGACTTATGATAGCAGTTACTACCAACCCAGAAGACACAGGGAAACTCCCAGAAAGTTTGGATGAGGTGGCAAGGTCTAGGTCCCATGGGCCAAAAGAATTTACAATAAAATGCAGCTTCTAAACATTTCTATTGAATCTTCAAGCTGAATTCAGTCATTCTTATTAAGATGTTGGGTTAAAGAATTAGTATTTAAGCAAAGAAAAGGATAAATATACTGGTGTTCCCAATAATAATGTGTGGCATCACTGTGAGGGACAGCATTTGAAGGGCTTTGAAAGCAGAGCATGCACCTGTATGTAACAATCCTGAGGAAAGACTCCAAGGATAACAGTCAAGTGTCATTGTACCCCTCCCTGGGTTCCCGTGGAAAGCCTGGAGCTAAAGGTCTGGCTGCTAAAGTGGCCTTTTTTTATTTTATTGAGTTCTACATTTTTCTCTGCTCCCCTCCCTGCTTCTCCCCTCCCCTTCAACCCTCTCCCAAGGTCCCTATGCTCCCAATTTACTCAGGAGATCTTGTCTTTTTGTACTTCCCATGTAGATTAGATCTATGTCTATCTCTCTTAGGGTCCTCATTGCTGTCTAAGTTCACAGGGATTGTGACTAGTGGGCTGGTTTTCTTTGCTTTATGTTTTAAATCCACCTATAAGTGAGTACATGTGATAATTGTATTTCTGGGTCTGGATTACCTCACTCAAAATGATGTTTTCTAGCTCCACCCATTTTCATGCAAAATTCAAGACGCCATTATTTTTTTTCTGCTGTGTAGTACTCCATTGTGTAAATTATCACATTTTCTTTATTCATTCTTCAGTCAAGGGGCATTTAGGTTGTTTCCAGGTTATGGCTATGACAAACAATGCTGCTATGAACATAGTTGAGCACACATGTCTTTGTGGCACGATTGAGCATCCTGTGGATACATACCCAAAAGTGGTATGACTGGATCTTAAGGAAGGTTGTTTCCTAATTTTCTGAGAGATCACCACACTGACATCCAAAGGGGCTGTACCAGCTTACATTCCCACCAGCAGTGCAGAAGTGTTCCCTTTACCCCACAACCTCTCCAGCATAAATTGTCATTAGTCTTTTTGATCTTGGCCATTCTTAACAGGTGTAAGATGGAATCTCAGAGTTGTATTGATTTACATATCTCTGATGACTGAGGATGTTGAACATTTCCTTAAGTGTCTTTCAACCATTTTAGATTCCTCTGTTGAGAGTTCTCTGTTTAGGTATGTACTCCATTTTTTATTGGATTACTTGTTCTTTTGGTTTCCAATTTCTTGAGTTCTTTTTATATTTTTTTGAGATCAGATCTCTGTCTATTGTGGGGTTGGTGAAGATTTTTTTTTTCCATTCTGTAGGCTGTTGTTTTGTCTTGTTGACCATGTCCTTTGCTTTACAAAAGCTTCTCAGTTTCAGGAGGTCCCATTTATTAATTGTTTCTCTCAATGTCTGTGCTTCTGGGGTTATATTTAGGAAGTGGTCTCCTGTGCCAATGCGTTCAAGTTACTTCCCGCTTTATTTTCTATAAGGTTCAGTGTGGCTGACTTTATGTTGAGGTCTTTGATCCATTTGGACTTGAGTTTTGTGCATGGTGATAGATATGGGTCTATTTTCATTCTTCTACATGTTGATATCCAGTTATGCTGGCACCATTTATTAAATATGTTTTCTTTTTCTATTTGATATTTTTTTGCTTCTTCATCAAAAATCAGGTGTTCAAAGGTGTTTGGATTAATATCTGGGCCTTCAATTCAGTTCCATTGGTCCTCCTGTCTGTTCTTATGCCTGGGGTAAGATTGAATCTCAGTGTAGTTTAGATCTGCATTTCCTGGTGGCAAAAGATTTTCAATATTTTTCTTAAATTTCTATTTCTTTGTTGAAAAGGTGTACATTTGCAATGATGCCCAAAACGTATATTAGCGAAAAGACAACCTCATCAGTGAATGTTGCTAGGAAAACCAGATATCCACACATAAAAGAACAAAATTCGAGTCTTCTTCTAGCCCTAAAATGAATCTAATGCCTGCATTTTTAAACAGCTAGGGGAAAATACTTCAAGATAATAGGTATAGACAAGGATTTCAATAGCTCAGGAAATAGTACCAAAAATTAAGGATTGGCTATTGTGAAAGGTAATGCTTCTCTGATTTCCCTCTCTGCTTCCTTATCCTT
>NC_022026.1:43563488-43585773 GCF_000317375.1 Microtus ochrogaster | reverse complement strand
CAAATCAGGAGCAGAAGGAGAGAGAGCATGAGCAAGGAACTCAGGGCCATGAGGGGTGCACCCACACACTGAGACAATGGGGATGTTCTTTTGGGAACTCACCAAGGCCAGCTGGCCTGGGTCTGAAAAAGCCTGGGATAAAACTGGACTCGCTGAACATAGCGGACAATGAGGACTACTGAGACCTCAAGAACAATGGCAATGGGTTTTTGATCCTTCTGCACGTACTGGCTTTGTGGGAGCCTAGGCTGTTTGGATGCTCACCATACTAGACCTGGATGGAGGTGTGAGGTCCTTGGACTCCCCACAGGGCAGGGAACCTGATTTGCTCTTCAGGCTGATGAGAGAGGGGGAGTTGATTTGGGGAGAGGGAGGGATATGTGAGGCGGTGTCAGGGAAGAGACAGAAATCTTTAATAATAAATAAATAATAAATAAAATTTAAAAATTAAGGATTGGGCTGGCATGGTAGTGCATACCTTTAATCTCAGCACTGGGGAGGCAGAAACAGGTAGGTCTCTTTGAGGCTAGCCTGGGTTACATAGAAATACCCTGTCTCTAAAATAAACAAGAAGAACAAAAAGAACTGACAAATTTTGTGCTCAGAAAAAAAAACATCCAGCAGATTAAAGACACATTCAACATCTGACCAGAGATTGATTTCTGTAATATACAAAAAGCTGAAAAAATAAACATACACAAAAGTCATACAATCAACAACAAGAAAATTTAATTGGACAAAGAGTTTGCTAAATAAAATGTAAAATGGCTTATTAAAAATGTTCGGCATCCTTAACTATCAGGTAAATGCCGATTAGAAATATCCTGGAATTCTATCTCTGCCTAGAGAAAATGGCTATCATAAAGAAAACAAAGAAAAAAGATTTTGGCAAGTACATAGGGGTAAAGAGACACTTATAAGTTTTTCAGTGTTGGAGGGAATATAAATTAGTACAGCTCCTTGGGAAAGCAATAGGGAGAATTCCTCCAAAAATTAAAAAGAGAAAATTGCCAACAACTTAACAGTGGATTCTACACTCCCTGAACATTGAAGAACATTGGAATGAATTAAGATCAGCAGCAGAGTGAGGTTCAGCCCTTTCATGTCTAGCTTAGAATTCATTTTCTGTGGGACCATCTTAGCAAAGACCGTATCATCATGTTATTTGACCAGGATAATCAGAAGTTCCTGCATTTTACACCTCCAAGGCAAAAAGGCACCTCCCTTTCCACTGGCTAAGTGAGTAAACACCTACAGGATCACTATGGATTCAGGAAGCTGTGTCTCAGGTGCTGCAGCCCAGTGGGAAGTGAAGGGTGCATTCATTGGGGAATTTGGCCAGATTTCTAAGAAGAGCAAATGCAACTGCTATGTATTAGCATGAAGAGAGGGCCCTGGGAGACAGGTTGCTGTGTCCATGGGCCAGTACCTATGCCCCACATCTTGTTCAATTATTTGTTTACATATATATACATATATATATATATATATATATATATACACACACACACATATATACACATACATAGTGCACGCATGTGTGTGTGTGTGTTTGTGATGCCTCATACTAGAGATGTTCTGCTAGTGCACAGTTGAGCATGGGAAATGCTATGAATGTCTAGAGGGTTCTGAGAATGTGGAGAGCAGGCAAACCAATACAGTATGTACTGGGAACGAGTAGGGGCATGAAAAATTAAGTTAAGACATACAGGGGTTCCCTTGCTGTGCACTTCATAAAGCCCATCTTTAACTGTATTTTTACAGTGCTGAATCAAGTTCCTGGAGAGTTCCATGAGGCTTTCCTTTTCTCTTTTGTTTAATGCCCTTCTGGGAAGGATTCTCCCGCTTCCCAGGCAATGCCTTCTGCTCCTTTGTTTGTTTTTGCACTTCTCAAGTCAGTATTTCTACTTCCAAAAGAGCATTCCTGCACACAGAGGCTGCAGCCCTGCTTTGTGCACTGGGGTGCGAACCTCCTGAGACACCACCATGGCTGGATTGCGGAACATATGACCTAGCAACACAAGACCAACTCTGAACTGACATGGAATCAGACACTAACTGGTCTTGTCATCCCTTCATATCAAACGTGTTGGTCTGCCTTTTAAGATGTCTTTGCACTTCTGATGAACAAACTGGTAACTCCTGAGGCCTTGGGAGAGGGAAAATCATTGGTATTCAAAGTCTCAAGGATTTCCCTTAACAACGGGAAGTTTCTCTGGGTGTTTAAAATGATAGCAAAACGTATTTTGGTGACTTCTTTCTTACCCTGTTAAATACTACTTTATGGTTGTGTTTTCTCTAATTACCTTCTCTATTTTAAGAACTCATCAAAATCCTAAATTTGTAGGCATCAGACACTCGGAGCATGTTGGAAAGAATCCCCATAGCAACATCAATTGCACCCAAAATTTCCAGCATGGATTTCAAACTGTAAAGCTTAGATCCTAACAGTGAAATCTAGACGGTGCCATTAGCAGACACCACTTGACTATGTAAATATGGAATAACTGCACCTCTTTCATGAATGTGCAGATTCTTTATAGAACTCCTTATTAAAGTAGAGACAGGCTTCCCAGTTGCATATTCTGTATGGTTCATCATAAAACTGAAATGCCTGAAAGGTTCCTTGAGGGCCATATATGCGCCTCACAATTTCTACTACATTTGTAGTGCTTTGAATGAGAAATGCCCCCACATAGGCTCATGTATCTGAAAACTTGGACCCCGGGTAGTGGTGCTGTTTGGGAATGTTATGGAATCTTTGGGAAATGAAGTACATCACTGGGAATGGGCTTTGAGAGCTTCCCATTCCATCTCCCTGCTTCTGATATGCGGATGAAAATATGATCAGGCGTTCTGCTCTTTCCTCCATTCTGTCTTTTACCGTGCCTTCCCTGGTATGATGGTGGACACCATCCTTTCACAACCATAAGCCAAAGTAAACCTGATATTCCTCACATTTGCTTTTTGTCAGGGTATTTTATCATGGAAACAGAAAAGTAACTAATACAGTATTCATGTTGACCAAAGAGAAATCGGGTTTTTTTTTTTTAGCTGTTATGATGGACATTGCGTCCCACACCAATTATACTTTTGTGACCATTCACTTGGATAGTGAGGTTTATACGCCATGGAGTCTACTTTGGGCTGACTGCAACTTCACTGAAGACCTCTATAGAATGAGTTCACAATGGAAGAGCTTGACCAGTTCTGGTGGCCTGGAGGCGGAAAAAACATTCTCCCACTGTTAACTGACAGCTGATGGATGAGTGCTGAGACTGTCGAAATGTGACCTCCGCTTAAAACACCTTTTCATCCAGCAATATTTACTTTGTGGCCAATAGGTACTATGTAGAATAGCATGTGAGAGAATGACAACATTCAACTGTTTATGAACTGGACAAAGGACACATACAACCTGGATAAATGCCTGTAGGTCACTCTCCAAAGAATTCCTGAAGTTGCTGGCTCACTGACCCTGAGCCATAAATACCACTTGTCGGGCTGGAGAGCTGGCTCAGAGGTTAAGAGCATTGCCTCCTCTTCCAAAGGTCCTGAGTTCAATTCCCAGCAACCACATGGTGGCTCACAACCATCTATAATGGGGTCTGGTGCCCTCTTCTGGCCTGCAAGCATACACAAAGACAGAACATTGTATACATAATAAATAAATAAATATTTTAAATAAATAAATAAATGCCACTTGTCTGATAAAATGCCCCTTCTGTCTCTTCTGCCTGGTCAATCAAAATTGGACAGAACAATTGTATGGGGTAATCGTTTGTGTGTGAACTGTTTACTCTTCATGTCAAAGCGTGGTTTCTGTGAACACAGTGAGTCAAAAAGGTGAACACATTAGCTGATCATCTAGATTAAAATCAGTAGGAGAAAGCAGTGAAGGGGACTGGGAAGGCCTGAGAAAGTAGCAAGGCATCATGTAGGAGAAAGGTCTGAGGGCCTGGGAAAGCAGCTCATGCAGAAATTAGTCTCGACAAATTACCAACAATTAGAAGGTCTTATTTGTTCCAGAAGTATTTTGAGACTATTAATATGACTGTTTCCCTGATGTGAACAGATTTATAGAAAATTTATAAAGATTCATTTCTCTCATGCTATAATTTTTTTAAAAAATATTGAATTTACTCTAAATGATTCTTGTTAAGTAACCAATTTTCTGCTGTAACACTGAAAACAACTGATAGCTTCTAGATTATCTGATGTCTATGAATCAAATAGGTTATTAGAAAAACCACAGATCATTTCGTCCCAGCCATTAGAGGCAGCATAAGAAGTTATCTCTTCAATAACAAAAGAAGAATTTCAAGGGAGAAGATTTCTATAAAGAGTAATACTCGTTTTTTTCCTAATCTGTCTCTTTATAGTCTTATCTATTTGCCAAGTTCTGCTATCATTTTAAAATTTTTTACTTTTTAAAGATTATCTATGTCTGTGATTTGGTTACTAGCAACTAGTTCAGAGAATTAGAAAGAAGGGGTAAAAACGTTCTGTAATAAAGTGGGGGAATTTATTTGGATGATTTCTAAGGCTCATATCTGCTTTTTACAAAAACAGCAAATGGCACAGTCCCAAGAAACTAAGAGTTGATTATTGAATCATCTAATGTCTAGCCACCCAGGGTAACTGCATCCTAACGTCATTGTCCCTTTAGTTGAAAGGACAAAGTCCCTGACCTTGGGTCTTGGTGTTTATCTCTTCAGTGGTTCCTCCTAAGTCTGTCAGTCGTTTTAGCCTTTCTCACAGACAAAACGAGGGTTTAAAAATTAAATCATTCACGCATTCTGGAGGTTACAAGTTCAAATTATTCAGAAAAGTAGAAACTACTTAAATTACTTCATTTGTAAGTAAACAGCCATTTGTGTGTATGCTAGTACACGCCTTTGCATGGAAGCCCAAGACCACATCAACTATTTCCTATTGCTCTCCACCTTGCTTTTTGAGACAGGTTCTCACATCAGACCAACAGTTTACCAATTTTGGCTAGATTAGTCAGTGAACCCCCAGGATCTACCTGTCTCTGCCTCAATCCCCAGTGCTGGGGTTATGAATTCATATCATCACACCTGGCTTCTATGTGGATGCTGGTAAAAACAAACTCAGATCCTCATGTCTGGATAACAAACACTTAACCCACTGAGTCATCTCTCCAGCATCAGCGGTATTTTTGTACTGGCATTTAAAGGGTTTCATTCTCAGTTTTTATTAATCACTTTGGCTAGTGAAATTGGAAATACATACACAGACAGTCAAGGTTAATCTTGACTGTTAACTGAACTAAATTTAAAATCACCATGGAAACACACCTCAGGGTATATCAATGAGGGAGTTGCCAGAAATGTTTCCCAGAGCAAGGATGACCCACCCTGAATGTGTTCATCTCCATTCTATGGGCTAAGGTTCTGCACAAATAAAAAGCAGAAGATGTGCTGAGCACCATCCCTCCATTTCGCTTTCCCCTACTCTCTTCCCTATATCCTTCCCTCCTTCAGTCTCTGCTTTTTGAATGCAAACAATGGAAACAACTACCTAGCAACTTCTGCAATCCCCGCCATGCTGGGCTATAGACCCTCAAACTGTGAGCCAAAATAGACTCCTCCTTCCTTAAGTGGCTTTTGACAACTATCTTGTCACATCAATGAAAAAAGTAACAGATATAATCTGAAATTTTATGATAGAAAAACTCTAGTAACTAAGTCAGTGAAAATGTATATATTTTTCATTAAAGATAAGAGCTAACCAAAACCAAGATTATTCTATAATCAATTACTTACTCTCTTCCTAGACTATGGCAAATAGTTGCTCAGTCTTGAAACTTTGGAACATTTCTCATTTAAGCATGTGCCTTCATCAGATCTAATGGAGCTAAGTAAAATAGCATTAATAGATATTCTCTTGTAGTGATTTGGGTAAGAATATGTCATAATTTATATCAGATTTAACATCGATTGAATTGGCCTTTTCAGCTACCTAGGAAAATAATCATTCTCAGTATACTATATGTAAAATATATGCAATACTGATTCATGGTAAAATAAACAAATAAAATCGTTATTTCTATATTTTCCCTAAACTCTGTTTCCTGTTTACAGTTGTGCTCCTGTGCCTTTGTGACTTTCATCTCACTCTGCAGTGCTACACCTAATGTTTTGTTTCAGACTCTGGAGACATAGGGAAGCGCTGGCTGTCTTTAGTCCAACGTCTTCTTAACTCTCCATGAACAGATTCTTGGTTCATTTAAGAGAGATACACATCACATATGGCACAAGTTCTCTGACCAGAACCAATCAGATTCAAGCTTAACTTCAAGGGAGTATGGTATTGGGTTTGGGGCGTGGGTGCTGTGCAAACATGAGGACAAACCACCAAAGTCTAGTAAACCAGAAGCAAAATTTAGTCTATGGAAAAAAAACAAAAATAAATAAATAAATCTCCATGGGGCACAAAAAGCTTATCAGCTACCTGAGACCACTGCCAGAGGTGGATTTGTAAGGCTGTGGCAAAAGCCAGTTTTTGAACTCCTCCTTTTTATAGCAAGAAGCAAGCATTAAGCATGAACAATAGAATTTTTAAAATCTTGAGGTAAATCTAAGATACAAATTGCCTTTTTACAATTTCCATTAACAGGGTTTTTTTTTTTTTTCAGTTAAGCTAGTGTTTGTATTTATACCATGTGTCTCTCTGGTACATGCTGATGGCGTTACGGAAGCTCTGCCCTCTCCTGATACTGTCACTTTTGCATAGCAGCAAAGAGTATGGGACAATGCAAAATCAAAAAGGCAAAAGTCACAGACATCCCATCATTTAAAAGTTAACTCAACTCACCTCAATTGCTGGTCATGAGTGGCCAGGGGGTTTATCTTAGGGCTCACTCTCAGTGTGCAGAGCTGACCCTCACTTTGCAGAGGATGCTTAGGTCTTGTAAACAGAGCTATGGGTTGTAAAGCCGAGCAACTCACTGTTACTAGTTAATCCTCAAGCTGCTGAGAAAGCTGCTGACAGCCTGCTCTCAGTCTCCTAGGCTTACAACTTCTAGTTCTATATTTCTTCATTCTTATTTCTGGAATCTCCATTTCTATATTCTTATCTTGGATTCTTCATTTGGGAAAGCTAGAGTTGTGCATGTACATTTAGGAAGCATAATAGTGTGTTTAATAAGCACAGAATAAAGCTATGGGAACAAGAGTAGAATTGATGTTCACTAAAGGAGATAAGTGGCATATACTGAATATTCATTCTCACCACCTTACCCAGATCCCTCAGCCTAAGGCTAAACTTTTGCGGCTGCTGCAATTACAAGCATGGCAGAACACTGCTGTCCCTACAATAGTTTATGGGCAGAATCATGGAGCTCTTAACAAAACAGGGCATCTCTTCAAAAATAGTGGCTTTGAGGTGAAAAGCATCCCGTAACAGAAGACACAGGAAGAGAAACAGGTCAAATTCCTGCTGAAACACTTGTGTTCAAGCTTACAATGTCACTAGAGGCTCAGGAGTTTTAGTTTTCAACAGTGAAGCACAATGCTGCTCTTTGAACCCAGAAAATACCTCTAAGAATTGTACTCAGACATTGAAAAGAGCACATTAAAGAAGACTCTAGGAGATGGACAGGCCTCCCATAGATTGGCAGATTAATGGATTAATATTGTGGAAAGTGCTACATTACCAAAAGTGATCTACCCATTCAGCGCAATCTCTATCAAAGTCTGTGACATTCTTTACAGAATCCTAAAAATATGATGCCAAAATTAAAAAAAAAACCCATACAGACAAATTAATCTCTGGAAAAAGAGAGTGAATCTGGAGAAATGACAAAACGTGATTTGCAGTAACAAACTGATCGGATCCTGTACACAGATACATAGACCAGTGGAGCAAAATAGAGAACCCAAAAACAGAACAACACAGTTACAACCACCTACACTTTATCAAAGCTGTGAAAATCAGAAACTGGGAAGAAGACAGCATCTTTAGCGAATGCGGAGACTGGGTACCCACATGTAGGGGGACGAATGATGAATGAAGACTAGCTCGCATGCTGCACAAAAATCAATTCAAAACAAGTCAAAAACCTGAAACTTCAAAGATGCTAGCGGGAGAGATTTCAAAATAAAGGCATAGGCAAGGATTTTCTGAAAATTTCTCCAAACAGTACATGAAATCATCCCAAGAATTAATAATTGGGATGACATGAAATTACAAAGACTCTACACAGCAAGGGAAGCAATCACTGCAGTAAAAAGAGCCTATGAAACAGTGCGTTGGTGAGGGGTCTTTAGCTACTGCACATCAGAGGGTTCATATCTAGAATACTTAACTGTGGAAATTAAATGGCAAAAAATAAATCATATAATCAGTAAGGGTGATAATGAACTGAAAAGACACTTCTCCAAAGAAGAAATAGAAGCAACTAGTAAATACTTCAAAGAGTGCTTGACATCCTGTATCATCAGGGAAATACAAATTACAACTACTCTAGATGCCACTTAGCCCAATCAGAATGGCTATCATCACGAAGACAAATGATAATAAATGCTGACAAGGATGTGGGGGAAGAATCCTTCCTTGCTGCTGGTAGGAGCATCAGCTGGTACAGTCACTCTGGAAGTCAGCATAGGGTCTCTTGAAAAAACTGAAACTAGAGCTACAATATGACTCAGCTAATTCACTCCTCAGCGTATACCCAAAGGACTTCAAGTCAACAGAGCACAGAGATACTTTCACAGCCCTGTTCATTTCTGCATCATTCCCAGTAGCCAGGAAATGGAACCAGTCTAGAAGTCCATTGACAGAAAATGTAATAAAGAAAATTTGGTGCATATTGCTGTGCAACTGTTTCCTACAAATTGAAACATTTTCTTGAGTAGAAAGGAGACTCATAAAACTGAGGAAGTAACTAGAATATAAAAGGTCTGGGAAGTAGGTTGAACATAGAAAGTCCAGGAAGTAAACAGAACATACAAGGTTCAGGAAGTAAACAGAACATAGAAGGTCCGGGAAGTAAATAGAACTTAGAAGGTCCAGGAAGGAAACAGAACGCAGAAGGCCTGGGAAGTAAACTGAATATAGAAAATCTGGGAAGTAAATAGAACATAGAAAGTTCAGTAAGTAAATAAAACTTACAAGACATAGGAAGCTCTTGAATGTTACAAGGCCCCTCACCAAACTTATGTAAGTAGTAGTAACTGTTGGAGAAAGAGACTCTAATCAGCTAGGTTGCCTGTGAGTTGTGCAGGTAGCTCATGAAAGCAGATTTTGAGTTGTCATCCACCCATGTCACAGTTCATTGGCACAGGGTGGAATTACCTGTGCTCCTATAAGCAACTCCAATAAGCTCACTGGGTCACTAACCGCCCTATGCTTAGACATTTTTTCAGATCTTCTCGGGAAAAGTCACACAACATCCACACAAAATATAATTTTATGCAGCCATAACAAAATAAAATCATGACATTTGCAGTAAAACAAATAGAACTGGCAGTTATTGCTAAGCAAAATGAGCCAAACTCAGAAAGACAAACACCCTGTGTTTTCTGTCATATGTTGTGATTGTTAAGCTCGATTGTCAACTTGATAGGATCTAGAATGAGCTTGGAAACAAATGTCTGGTCATGCCTGCAGGGGTTTCTCTATGCTAAGTTAATCAAGGTAATGGATATATGCCATACGACTTCACAACTGGAGGTAACTAGGCAGCAAGAGGTCTCATTGCCTACATTAAAAAGAAGGCAAAGGCGCCAAACATGAACTGCCCGAGACACGTACAGCTTTCTGTGTGCAGTTTTCTGAGTGGCAAGCTTTATGTCATGGTCCATTTGCTAAATAATTTCCCAGGATATCTGCTGGCATTGCTAACCAAGACATACAGAACAGAATCACTCATAGTTTTCCGTGATCTCTGGCAAGCATCAGCTGTGATTGCCCCTAAACTGTTTCTACATGTACTGGGATTTGCCAAGGGGAGATGCATCCTGTAAAGCTTAAACCATCCAAACCAGCCCATTTTTCCAAGCGAAAATGAACTAAAAGAATAATATATTTGCCTTTAGAGATAGAAAATAGTTTAATAGCATAAAGCTCCCAAGCAGCTTTAAATACCAAGTGGGAACACTTAATTGGCTTAATAAGAGATAGAATTTTTTCTTACCTAGAGCAACGTGTCCTTATCTCTCCTCATTCCAACCCATCATTCCTAAGGTAAAATAGTTCTCTGCTTAAATAGCCATGCATGCAACACCGACAGGAGACAAAGTTCGACAGAAACCTCAGGAGGTTCTTTGTAGTTCTAGTTTCAACCTCTATCTTCTGTCTTTTCACTTCTATAATCAGAACAATAATTAAAAAAAAACAATGTTCACATTTTAATTGAAATATTTCATAGCTAGCAAGCGCGCTATAAGAGCAAGTTTTACAATGTGAAGAGGAAACTCTAAATGCAATTTAGTCCACGAGGTAAGGAAAGCAGGCAGTTATCTCAATGCAGCACAGTGCCCCAATTTATCAAGTATCTCTATTTCATTTCATAATAGAATAAGTGATAGATTATATGGTCATCCAAAGGACTTAGGAAGAGTCGGCTTCTTTTTATTTATTTATTTAAGATTTCTGTCTCTTTCCCGCCACCGCCTCCCATTTCCCTCCCTCTCCCCCAAGTAAGTCTCCCTCATCAGCCCAAAGAGCAATCAGGGTTCCCTGCCCTGTGGGAAGTCCAAGGACCACCCACCTCCATCCAGGTCTAGTAAGGTGAGCATCCAAACTGCCTAGGCTCCCACAAAGCCAGTACGTGCAGTAGGATCAAAAACCCATTGCCATTGTTCTTGAGTTCTCAGTAGTCCTCATTGTCCGCTATGTTCAGCGAGTCCGGAAAGAGTCGGCTTCTTAAAGATGATAAATCATGTGATAGGGCTGGCTCCGTTTGAACCCTTGCTTCAGGGTCAATGAGAAAATCTCAGCCTCTGGGAAGACTCCATTGACAGACTTTTATTATAAGAAATTAGCCAGAACGCAAACTGTTGGTCACATTCCCATCCCCTTCTGACTTTTTGGAACATCAAGTCTAGCAGTTCCTCAGATGAGAGAGGGAATCAATGGAACAGCTGTTAACTTTTGTGACAAAGGAGCTACTCTGAGTAGCTTGTTCGATGTTCTTGCAATCATACCCAATTTTGAGACCACAATATTCTTTTCAGTCTTTGTCTCAAAGAAAGAACAATTGGGTTAAAATGTGACTTTGCAAAATTTAATTGAAGCTACCCTCTAGTCTTCAAAGGGACAAGGGAGTTTCCTTAGCCACATGCCTAACCCCTTTACCTCCCCACAGTCTTATTAGTTTGAGCTAATTCTATGGCCCCCTTTACGGGTCCCAATTTTACCAAAACCATGTGCTGAAGTTTGATTATACTATATTACACTTGCTCTTGTCTAAACAGCTTTGTCTACACTGTGATAAACTCCAATAATTTTCATGATTTCTAGGTCACACTGAGTGTAGTTAGACATACTACTAATTCATATCCCATAGAAACCCAGCACTGCAGCTGTAAATATATTACCTGAACTGAAGAAACAAAAGGGGAAAGAGAAAAATCAACTTCATAAAACAGCCTGCTAAAACTCACATGCGCACGACAATAGGGCACCCGTCACACAGAAACATTATGAGGCCGTACACAATACTAATAAATAAAATTTTTAAAAATAATATTAGCTATAGTGAGAAAGGGATATATATCATTATTTTGAGAGAGAGTCTTACTATGTAGTCCTAAAAGGACTAGGCCTCACAGAGATTCTCCTGACACTGCCTCTCAAGTACTAGAACTAAAGGCTTGTACCACCACCTCACATCCAAGAAAATATTAGGTCCATTGAAGGAGGAAACTCTCCTTTTTATATTTGTTTGTGTTGTTTTATGTGTGTGAGTCTTTGGTTTGTAAGTATGTGTGTGTCGTGCGCATTCTGGAACTGGAGTTCCGGAGAGCTGTGCGCTACTGTGCAGGCACTGTGAATCAAACCCACACCCTCTACACTGTACCATCACCCCTGCCCGAGCAAAATCCTTTTCAACTAAAACTCTTCCTCCTTCACCCCTAATGTCTGAGAACTTAAGATGTTGTGATGCATTCTCTTTATCTAATAGCAGCTAAATGGAGGAGAGTTGGAACTCAAAGGATAAAATGACCCAAATGACATATGGAACCCCAGAAGATCCTGTACACTGAATTTATTGGGTCATTACATTAGTCCCTAAGATAACCAGCTTATAAAACCTGATTTTTATGAGAATAGTGGGCTGTCTCACTATTTTGATTACATTTGGTTTCATGACCAAATTAATAATGAATGATGTTTATGGTTTGAGAAAAATTATAAATATGAGATGTGATATTTTCAACAAGTCACTACATTTTAATTGCTATGCGTAATTATTCTCATTTTCACAGATGAATCATAGAGGCCACCAAATGGCAGGCCCAAATGAGAATAACATGCATAGAAAAGCATTTTTTTTCCTTGAAAATGTGACCACCAGTGTAATATATTTGGAAGATGGCATTCCATGGGGCATAGCCTCTACCTAAAGACATTTCTTTCCTCGCTGACATTAAAATATGGTCATTCAAAAGAATGTTTCAGAGTCAGGCACACATTCTCTGTGGTAAAGCCCTAACTTAGCAGGTACAGGTCCCTGAGTCTTGTCCCCAGCAACAAAGAAAGTAAACATTTCCTGTCCCATAGAACATGCAAATTTAATATGCTATAGCAGAATTTGAGTAGAAATTCAGAAACATTACTAGCAATAAAATTTTTATATATGAGGATTGAAAAAATGTTTAAGACCTATCATAATACTTTTTCATTAGTTCAGCAATGTTTTCATCCACCTAAAGCAGTGGCTCTCAGCCTTCCTAATGCTGCAGCCCTTTAATACAGTTCCTCATGTGGTGACCCCAACCATAAAATTATTTTCATTGCCCCTTTTTAACTATAACTTTGCTACTTTTATGAATCATAATACAAGTATCTGATATACGGGATATCTGATATGCAACCCCTGTGAAATGGTCATTCAACTCCAGGGAGTTGTGACCCAGACACATTGAGAACCACAAACCTAAAGGAACCTCTTGTGAACCAAGTGCTAGCTGATATTCTGTCGTAAACCTTTGCCTTGAAAACTGCCTCCATCTTCGGCCCATGCCCTATATCTATATGCTAATTAAATCTGCCTGCCTTTAACTACCATTCCCTAACTTTATTGATTAACATTCACTCTCCCACTGCCTTCCTTAAATCACTTCTAAGATTCAAATGCCGAGTTCAGAAGGTAACATCCTGAAAGTTTTGCACCCTAAGCCCACCTAGTGCCTTCACCTCCTACTTTATGTAACCCTAAGCACATTCCTTTTTCCTTTGATTTGCAAGGTTTGCATTCACAGTGAGTAAAATGAACCCCCTTTCCTAATACCAGTTTCAGAAAGGTTCTCTATCTCTGCATTCTGGCAATTCCTTTCACCACATACATCACAAGTAATAGTGGTTGTTGATGTTTTCATTTATTTACTTGGTTTAATAATGACCAACACTTTGCACAGTACCTAGTATGCAGTAAGCACATGAGCATGAATAAATGAGTCTATTATCTGAAATGCGTTCCCTTTATAGTTCATTGGTCCCAAAATACTTAATGGCCAATATATTGCCTCCTGAATATATGTAGCTCCTTCCCATTACCACACATAAACAAGTATTCAAAAAGTGATTAGGAAGGCACCTGGTGAGGAGGGGCAATTACTGTTGAACACTGAACAGTGAGCTTCCAAGGTTCCAATGAATATTGCAAACCAGTGTTCAAACACTGTCCTGATAAAAAGTCAGTGGGTCACACAACAAGATTGAAAGGTCATGAATGTAAAAGAAACTGGGGGCTTTCAGGGAGATGGGGGGATGATAGCAGTGGGTAGAAGATAAAAGAGGATAGGGTAAGAGTAAACAGAATGCCCGGTATATTTATATACACATGTGTGTGTTTGTATGAAGCTATCAAAAATATTTTTAAAAAGACACATTACAAGAAAAAAGAAAACACCTATATTCAAACTGTGGCAGTATTGATAGCCCTTACTGCATACCAAGGAGAAAAAAAAAAAGAATCTTTAAAAGTTTTGTGTCGGAAGTCTTTATACTACCATTATAGGATCCCCCTTTAACATATTAGTAAATGTCCACAAAGTCTGAGAGATTTTTTTAAATTTTATATTGTAATTTAATTCATCCAAAAAGTTTAATATGGCACACTGTGACTCATCAGAGTGCTATCGTTAAGCCATAAGCTGTCTCTTCTTTTCATATCTGTCTTTTCTGTTGTGGTGGTATTTTTCTTATTTTTCAATCATTTTGGGTTCCAAGCGATTTCCCAGAGCGACAGTGTTTAACTCAGTGTGGCGATAAGCATATCTGACTTCCACCCAGTGACATGCCCTAATGTTCAACGGATGGCAGTTAACCCACCTGTGCCTTCAAAGTCCTCCCGTATTTTTGTACTATGTATAAAGGCAAAACAAATTGTAATAATAATTTGTGCTGAGAGTATGTGCTGGTGGGATAATTGCGTGTTTTCTAATTATTGCTTTTCTGAACCTGAGACTTTATTGGCCATAATCTTCATAGGATGATATAACTAAGTGCTAGATTCATTGTCAAGGGTTAATAGAAAATCAGAAGATGAGGCCTCTGACCTTCATAAACAAAAGCAAGCCAGCCTCATTGAACAATGTAGAAGCAAACTTTCTAAAGCACTTTAAAACCGAAAATTGGTAAGAGTGGAGAGAGGGAAACGAATAACAGAGTGGACACATTCAAGGTTTACACTAAGAAGTGATACACTGAGTTCTCTTTCTGGCCATGCCAACTTACAATATTTCACATTATATGAAATCAAAATACAATATAGACTTTTGTTTAATAGTCTTTCTAATTTTCATTATTATATTTTGAAGTCCATCCCAAACTGATTACTCCATCAAAATAGCAGATTAGTAATTAAGATGTTCGTTTAATATGGGAAACAATGACAATGAGAAGAAATTATGACCTGAATGATGGTCTATTATTCTTTAATTATAAAGTAGCAAATAAGTAAAACATGTCATTAATGTCTTTCAAATGTTAGAGAGAAGATGGATAAAAAGTACATTAGTTTCAGCAAAACTGTATATATTTAGTTATATAAAATTGCTAATTTGAATTCTATTGATCTATACATACTTGTTTTACCCTATACCTGTACAAATTAACGGAAGCCCTATAAAAGCTAATGTTTCTGTGATTCAGACAAGCGTTTTGCAACATTCAGAGAAGCACAATGTAAATAACAATGCCAGTCTATGCTCAAGGCCCTTAAAAAACTTAAAAGATCTCCATGACAAACTTTGCTATGCACATTTTTAAATTATTTTACTTTACTTATCAACTAATATCTCAAAAACTGTGAGTTTTTCATGTACTCACCTCAGAGGAAATTTCTTTTTTCAATTCACATTCTAAGTCCAACAATCTTCAGCTGCCTCTCTTGCCTTCCATTTTACACTTAGCCTTTCACTTAACCCAAACATTTTTTAGCTAAGCTTAACCTCCACCACAAGAATTCTAGATTCCTGAAATGAATATTGAACACAGTTTCTTCTACTCTGAAAACATGCTCCATGTTTTGCTAAGTGAGGTATTAGAAGACAGGGTGTGCATTTCTCCCCTGCCTGTTCAACTTAATTTGCAGGCAAATGAATTTTTGTACGTTTTTATGGAGTGAAGCATATTTGCATGGGGATAGTACACACATCCATGAGTATGTATTATGAAGAATGTCAGGTGTCTTCCTCTATAACTGTCCACTTTGCTTTTGAAACAGAATCTCCTGATGACCCTGAAGCAAACCTTAAAGGCTAAGCTGACTGGCTAGCAAGGTCCTCCTGTCTTCCCTGAACCCTATGATTGGGTTACAGCAGTGGTTTTCAACCTTCCTAACACTGTGACCCTTTAATACAGTTCCTCATGTTGTGGTGACTCCTAACCATAAAATTATTTTCTTTGCTACTTCATAACAAACTGTAAGATTGTTACTATTATAAAGTGTAATATAAATATCTGATATTTTCAATAGTATTAAGCAATATCTCTAAAAAAAATCATTTGATCCTTAGGGGTCATGACCCACAGGTTGAGAACCACTGTGTTTCAGGCACATACAATCATGCCTAGATTTTATACAAGTGCAAGGGATTTTAACTTGCATATTCTCATTTTCACAGCAAGTGTTCTTACCCCCAAGTCATTCCTTTAACCTCCATTTTTTTTTACTTTTAAAGGACATATATAAAATCTCCAAGATGTATCGTTAACTTTAAAAATGCAAACTGCTGAGCAATATGAGTATTGTATCAGAGGGTAAGAACACACACATACGCACACACATGCACACACACACTAAAGAAATGTAATTTTACATAAAAAAAATAGCCTTAAAAATATTGAACCAGACGACGCAGGCGGCGGTGGCAGACAACGCAGACAGCAGGCGGCCGGGACTGGCGAGACCGGCGAGACCGGCGTGGCGGCAGATGCAGGCGGCAGGGACCAGTGCGCAACACCGAGAGCAGATAGCCCCACTACAATTAAATCAAAGAGGTCAATATCAGTCCGAACACACTGAACCTGATATAAGAGAAAGTGGGAAGTACTCTACAACACATGGGCACAGGAAACCACTTCCTATGTATAACCCCAGCAGCACAGACATTAAGGGCCTCATTGAATAAATGGGACCTCCTGAGACCGAGAAGCTTCTGTAAAGCAAAGGACACTGTCACTAAGACATAAAGGCAACCCACTGACTGGGAGAAGATCTTCACCAACCCCACAACTGACAAAGGTCTGATCTCCAAAATATATAAAGAACTCAAGAAACTAGACCGTAAAAGTCTAATCAACCCAATGGTAAAATGGGGCACTGAGCTGAACAGAGAATTCTCAACAGAAGAAGTTCAAATGGCCAAAAGACACTTAAGGTCATGCTCAACTTCCTTAGCGATCAGGGAAATGCAAATCAAGACAACTTTAAGATGCCATCTTACACCTGTCAGAATGGCTAAAATAAAAAACACCAATGATAGGATTTGCTGGAGAGGTTGTGGAGAAAGGGGTACACTCATCCATTGCTGGTAGGAATGCAAACTTGTGCAACCACTTTGGAAATCAGTGTTTTGGTTTCTCAGGAAATTCGGGATCAACCTACCCCTGGACCCAGCTATACCACTCTTGGGAATATACCCACGAAAGGCTGTATCATAAAACAAAAGTATATGCTCAACTATGTTCATAGCAGCATTGTTTGTAATAGCCAGAACCTGGAAACAACCTAGATGCCCTTCAATGGAAGAATGGATGAAGAAAGTATGGAATATATACATATTAGAGTACTACTCAGCAGTAAAAAACAAGGACTTCTTGAAGTTTGCGTACAAATGGATGGAAATAGAAAACACTATCCTGAGTGAGGTAAGCCAGACCCAAAAAGAGGAACATGGGATGTACTCACTCATATTTGGTTTCTAGCCATGAACAAAGGACATTGAGCCTATAATTAGTGATCCTAGAGAAGCTAAATAAGGAGAACCTAAAGAAAAATATATAGGCATCCTCCTGAATATTAACCTTCATCAGGCGATGAAAGGAGACAGAGACAGAGTCCCACATTGGAGCACCAGACTATAACCCCAAGGTCCAAATCAGGAGCAGAAGGAGAGAGAGCACGAGCAAGGAATTCAGGGCCATGAGGGGTGCACCCACACACTGAGACAATGGGGATGTTCTTTCGGGAACTCACCAAGTCCAGCTGGCCTGGGTCTGAAAAAGCCTGGGATAAAACTGGACTCGCTGAACATAGTGGACAATGAGGACTACTGAGACCTCAAGAACAATGGCAATGGGTTTTTCATCCTACTGCACGTACTGGCTTTGTGGGAGCCTAGGCAGTTTGGATGCTCACCTTACTAGACCTGGATGGAGGTGGGTGGTCCTTGGACTTCCCACAGGGCAGGGAACACTGATTGCTCTTTGGGCTGACGAGGGAGGGGGACTTGATTAGGGGAGAAGGAGGGAAAGGGAGGCGGAGGCGGGGAAGAGACAGAAATCTTTAATAAATAAATAAATGAATGAAAATATTGAACCATACAGAATATTGTTTCAATATGAATGGCAGCATTGGATATAAAAGCTTAACAAAAAACTCTTAGAAAAGGTAAACTATTTCACTGTAGCTCACACCCTCCAAGAGCTGTGCTGGCTGATATGACGAGGACCAGGCTCTGGGCTCACTTCATTATTTTGGCCTGAAGGTATGAAGCCAGCTTCAACATAAACCTGTTGATTTGATGCTAAACACAAAAGCCCAGCCAACATCAGGTAGTATTCTCTTACCCATTTAATTAATGAATCCTCAAGGATTTACAAGAAAAGAGAGCTCAGGCATGTGCCTACTTCTTAAAGACATATAATCCCTAAATGTTATTAATTAAAACTTCTTATTGATACATAAACACACAAGAAATAAAAATAAAAGATAGACCAATAAAAATAAACATTCACATAGGCCATGCATATTCACCTAGCTGGAGTGGATTCCGACCAGGGACATTTGCAGAGATAGGACTGAGCCAGCAACCTGGGCTGGAACAGACCTGAGACAGCAAACTCCATAGGAGCAGGCACAGGAGAACAACCGCTGAGTGAATGGGCCAGATCCAGAGACTGCTGTGGGTCCGGGCATGAATCTGGGACCTTCAAGGGAGTAGACCTGAGCCAGGACGACTGCATGTCTGGGCATGAGTCTGGGACCTCCGAGAACCTAGGCCTGAACAAGAAAGAACCTCTGTGGGTCTGGGCATGACGCTGGGACCTCTGCTGGTCCCGGCATGAGTCTTGGACCTCTGAGGGAGTAGGCACGAACCAGAAACCTCTGCTGGTCCTGGTATGAATACGGGATTTCTGAGGGAGTAGGCCTGAGTCAAGTCCTGTGAGGATCAGGGCACACCTGAGTCTGGGACTTCCGAGAAAATAGATCAAAACCAGAGACCTTTGCAAGGCCAACCCCAAGTCAGGGACCTCCACAGGAGCAGACCCAGACCAAGAACATTTAGCCAGCAACGTAGGCCAGAGCAGGCCTGAAACAGCAGACTCCATGGGGAGCAGAGCAAACTGGAGCACTGAAAGACGTGCAGGAACATAAAGTGACCAACGGGTAACTAGAACCCTGGCACTAACGTACCATGAGTAGCAACAATCTGAACCTTGGATCCACTAGAACCCAGAAGATTAATCAGCAGAGTCACAGAGAGCCCCAACCACGTCAATTAGAAGAAAAGATGAGTAGATAAGGTAAGAACACATGCAACACCACAAAGAAAACACAACAACAGTAAAATCTAACGACCCTACAACAGCAAGACTTGAACAACTGGATATAGATGAAGCAGAAGAAAATGACCTATAAGATAACATCAGAAGAATGTTTGAGACTCTTTGAGGAAATGAGAAATTCCCTCAAAGAAATGGAGAAAAATACAAACAAAAAATTAGAAGACATCAGCAAATCCCGCGGGGAGGAGGCAGAAATCCTTAATAAATAAATAAATTTTAAAAAATAAAAAATAATTTAAAAAAACAAAAAAATCAATCAAACATCTGAAAGAAACTATTCAAGACTTAAAGACTGAAATAGAGACAATAAAGAAAACACAAGCTGAGGGAATTATAGAAGCAGAAATCATGAGAAAACTATCAGGAACCACAAATGCAAGCATAAACAGCAGAATACAAGAGATAGAAGAGAGACTCTCAAGTGCTGAGGATACAATAGAGGAAACAGGCTCATTTGTCAAAGAAAACATTATATCTAACAAAAGCTTAACCCAAAATATTGAGGAGGTATGGGACACCAAGAAAAGACCAAACCTAAGACTAATAGGTTTGGAAGAAGAAGAAGAAGTTCAACTCAAAAGCACAGAAAATATACTTAACAAAGTCATAGAAAACTTTCCCAACCTAAAGAAAGATATGCCTATCAAGATACAAGAAGCATACAGAATACCAAACGGACTGGATAAAAAGAAAAGTCCCCTCGCCACATAATAATCAAAACACTAAACATACAGAATAAAGAAAGAATATTAAGAGCTGAAAAGAAAAAAGGCCAAGTAACATATAAAGGCAGACCTATCAGAATAACACCTGACTTCTCATTGGAGACAATGAAAGCCAGAAGTTATGCAGACATTAAGAGACCACAGATACCAGCCCAGACTACTACACCCAGCAAAGCTTTCAATCACCATAGAAGGACAAAACAAGATATTCCAATGACAAAACCAGATTAAACCAATATGTAGCCACATACTCAGCCCTACACAAAGGACTAGAAGGAAAACTCCAACAGAAGAAAGTTGGCTACATCAACAAAAAACACAGACAATTGATGACCGCACAGCAGTAAACCCCAAAGAAGGGAAAAACATACAATTTAACATCACCAACAATGAAAACTAAATTAACAAGAGATAACAATCACTGGTCATTAATATCCCTTAATGTAAGTGGACTCAACTCACCTATAAAACGGCACAGGCTAACAGATTGGATATGAAAACAGAATCCATCCTTCTTCTGCACAAAAGAAACACACCTCAACCTCAAAGACAGACATTGCCTCAGAGTAAAGGGTTGGGAAAAAATTCCAATCAAGTGAACCTAAGAAACAAGCTAGTGTAGCTATCCTAATATCTAACAAAATAGACTTCAAACTAAAATCAATCAAAAGAGACAAAGAAGGACATTTCATATTAGTCACAAGAAAAATCCACCAAGAGAAAATCTCAATACTGAACATCTATGCCCTAAATACAAGGGCACCCTCATATGTAAAAGAAACACTTCTAAAGCTTAAATCATACATTAAACCCCACACACTGAAAGTGGGAGACTTCAACACTTCCCTCTCACCACTGGACAGGTCAGTCAGACAAAAAATGAACAGAGAAATAAGAGAACTAACATATGTTATGACTCAAATGGACATCTATAGAATATTCCATCCAAACAGAAAAGCACCTCATGGAGCCTTCTCAACTAATAACCACATATTCGGTAGCAAAACAAACCTCAACAGATACAAAAAAAATTGGAATAACCCCATGTATCTTATCAGATTACCGTGTCTTAAAACTAGAATTCAACAGCAGTACTAATTCCAGAAAGCCCGCAAACACATGGAAATTAAACAATGCTCACCTGAAGCATCAATGGGTCAAGGAAGAAATAAATTGAAATATTAAAGACTTCCTAAAATTCAATGAAACTGACCATACAATATACCCAAATTTATGGGACACAATGAAAGCAGTGTTAAGAGGAAGTTCATAACACTAAATGTCTATATAAAAAAACTAGAAAAATCCCACACTAGTGAATTAACAGAACAGTTGAAAACTTTAGAACAAAAATAAGCAAACTCACTCAAGAGAACTAGATGGCAGGAAATAATTAAAGTGAGAGCTGAAATCAACAAAATAAAACAAAGAATCAATGAGACAAAGAGTTGGTTCTTCCAGGAAATCAACAAAATCAACAACCCTTTATCCAAACTACCCAAAAGGCAGAGAGAGAATATCCAAACTAACAAAATTAGAAATGAAAAGGGGACATAACAACAGACATGGAGGAAATACAGAGAATCATCAGGTCGTATTTCAAAAGCCTGTACTCCACAAAATTGGAAAACTTAAAGGAAATAGACAACTTTATGGATAAATATCACTTACCAAAATTAAATCAAGACCAGATAAGCAAATTAAACAGACCTATAACTGTTGAAGAAATAGAAACAGACATCAAAAGTCTCACAACCAAAAAAAAAAAAAAACCCAGGACCAGATAGTTTCAGCTCAGAATTCTTCAAGACTTTCAAAGAAGAAATAATACCAATATTCCTCAAATTGTTCCAAACAATAGAAACAGAAGGAACATTGCTAAATTCTTTTTATGAGGGTACAATTACCCTGATAAACAGACCACATAAGAAAATTACTAAGAAAGGTATCAATCTCACTTATGAACATTGATACAAAAATACTAAATAAAGACTGGGCTGGGCGGTGGTGGCGCATGCCTTTAATCCCAGCACTTGGGAGGCAGAGGCAGGCAGATCTCTGTGAGTTAGAGG
>NC_022026.1:43548020-43562508 GCF_000317375.1 Microtus ochrogaster | reverse complement strand
GGCAGGCGGATCTCTGTGAGTTCGAGGCCAGCCTGGTCTACCAAAGAATACAGTTTCCCTGTAATTATTTCGGGTAAAGCTAGCCATTCGGGTGGCCGGGTGCCGGGAAAGTAGCCTGCCACTCATATTACAACAATATTAGGAAACAACCTTCCTCAAGACCCAGTAATACCACTTTTGGGTATATATCCAAAGGATATTCAATCGTGCTACAAGGACATGTGTTCATAGCATCATTGTTTGTCATAGCCAGAACCTGGAAGCAATCTAAAACCCCCCACCAAAGAATGAATAAGGAAAATGTGGTACATTTACATAATAGAGTACTACATAGAAGAAAAAAATAACATCTTGAAATTTGTAGTCAAATGGATGGAGCTAGAAAACATTATTTTGAGTGAGGTAAGCCAGACACAGAAAGACAATTATCACATGTACTCACTCATAAGTGGTTTTTAAACATAAAGCAAAGAAAACCAGCCTATAAATCACAATCCCAGAGAACCTAGACAACAATGAGGATCCTAAGAGAGACTTACACAGATCTAATCTACAGGGGAAATAGAAAAAGACAAGATCTCTTGAGTAAATTGGGAGCATGGGGAACTTGGGAGAGGGTTGAAAGAGAGAGGAGTGATAGGGAAGGAAGCAGAGAAAAATGTAGAGCTCAATAAAAATAAATAAAAAAGGAACAAAATGAGCATTCTGCAAGTGACCCACTGAGCCATCAAGAAGGGGCAGAGTGAAAATACTGCTTTTGGGTGAAGTAGCAACATATTGTGTTGTTTGCTTCAATTGGTGTTTTGACAAGAAAAGAAAATGAGCTTTCATGCTCAGACTTGGAATGAAAACAGAAATAGCTAAGTTATATCCAGAATGTGTAAATAACTCCTACAAATCAAATTTTTAAAAAGACAACTCCACAAAAAAATGAGTAAAAAACCTTGAACAAACACAACAAATGGAGCATATACTAATAATCAATAAATGTATGAAAAGATGTTAACATATCATAGAAATAAATGTGAAAACTATCACATACTCAGTAAAATGGCTAAATTTTAATACAAAGTAATATTTTAAAGGTAACTATATCAATGGCAAGAATTCAGAGAAATGGGATCTTTCATTTTTTGATGGGAATCTAAAATGATAAATCATGTGGAGTTTTCTTAATAAAATTGAACATAAAACTAATTGTAATCCATTTCTTTCCTTCCCTGGAACTGAAAATATGAGAAATTCAAACAGATGTCCTCAAAAACATTCGAGTAGAAAATTTTTGTTGCAGCTTTATAAAAGTAGCTAAAAACTACAAATATACTAGGTGTCCATCAATATACGAATGGAAAACAAATTGTGGTATACATGTGTAATGAAATTCTACCAAGCAATAGACAGGAATGAGCTAGGGAAGTGTATCATTGTATTGAGTGGGAAAATATCAGGCACATGGGGCTCCATGTATATAATGTGCTACAGCAGACAAAATTCATCTACGGTGATGAAAACCAGGGCAGTAAAGTGTCTGGTGAAAAAAATGACTGGATAAAGATGAAAACAAACTTTCTGAAATTACAGAAATCTAATACATTGGAGTGCCAGCTACAAGGATATATATATATATATATATATATATGTGTGTGTAAGGATATATATATATATATATATATATATATATATATATATATATATATATAGTGAAAACTCATTAAATTGTACACATAAGAATGGAGAATTTTAGAGTATGTAGTTATATTTCACTGAAATTTAAAAAAACAGAAAGCAGAAGCAGGAGGAACAGCTGGTAAAACATGTTTATGACATTGTTCCATGTGCACTTATATTCCTTCAACTGGGATAGCACTGTGGAGTGCTAAGTTTCAAATGCAAAGAAAGCATAGAGGTAGGACCTATATCTCTTTAGGTTGCTTTACACAATGTCAATCCCATTGCCAATTATTAGTCAGGTTCAAGAGGAGGAAGACTATAGCTGAAGACTGAAGAACAAAAACTCAAATTTCACCATGGAAAAGAATAACAGAAGCAGAGGTGATAGGATGTTAGAGCATTTCAATTTAAGGCATATCGTTTGAGAAGCAATTTGTCCCCCTGGAGTGTGCAGAACGTCAGTTAAACAACTGCTACCTCTCAGAGTAAGTTCGGGTTTCAGTTCTTCTCTGTTGTGGAGTTCAAATCATGCCATCTGTTATATGCATTTAAAACAGATGCTTCTCCATTGCTGGTGTTTTATTTTGTCTGTCAAAGCGAGGGAAGATAGGGCAATAGGTGATATACAGATGATATTTCAGTGTTGTCTGAGGAGTAATAAAACATGTAGACCTATGACCTGCTCATCTTCTTTTAAAAAAAACCGACATAATTAAATGAAAGCGAACAGTTAGAAATCCTGCTTCATGACCAACAATACCTAAAAATAGAAGAGAGCTTGACTGGGTCAGTCAAGATTGATTAGAAAACGAGAAGGAACTGTTCTGTAGTTAATTGATGTTCATGGGACAGATTCATCTTGGGAGAACAAAGTCAAAGCCTACTCAGTAAACTCAAAAGGTGACAGCAAAGAACCAAGCAATGCAGATCGGGAACTCATAGACCTAGCTGAGTATTTGTAACAGAGAAAGGAATCTTTCAGCCAGTGACATGGCTCCATGGGTAAGGGTGCTTTCTACCGAGTCTGATGGCCCTGAATTCAATCCCTGGGCCCCACATAGTGAAAGGATAATGCAGTCTCCCACAAGAGCACAGACTACACACTCACACACACACACACACACACACACACTCACATACATACGCATACTCTCTCTCACACACACACTCACATACATGCATACACACAGACACTTTTGCAGGCACAAATAAATGCAGCAGATAAAAATATCACAGTAAAACCTGAGTTTTCAACTCCAAAGAAGTTGGTGAAAAAAAAAATAGATGAGAGATGTGTTTGGAAATTTTACCTCTAAATATCAATGAAAACTCTCCTTAGAGATATATTATAAACATGAGACATACAGTTTATAGGAACATCAATGACCAGCGGGATACTCTAGTTTTCCTCTCAGATTTCCACTATGTGGGCATGAAAGAACAGGTGCTTAGGTGATCTTCCCAGAGACACTAGAGAAACAAAGTAAGAAATCACTCATCAGTCCATTACACCAAAAGACTGTGAAGTTATTCTGTAGAGTACCAAATAAATGGAGAGAAATGGAAATCACTGGTATTATTTTCAGTAATGCTGTCAAACTCATCCTAAAGGATCTTTTCAGCTATCACAGGCATTTTGGTACATTTACATTTTCAAGTTGTGCTAAATGAATGATTACGTGCCCTTATGATAAGTTATCCATAAAATATGGGAAAGAAAACAACACTGTGCAAATTATATTCAGATCTCCGTTTGCAAGGTTTACCCATGATAGGGATTACACTACATCTGAATCCAAATGCCTGCTGCAAAATTTCATATCTAAAGCCATGTGTATCAAGATCAATAGTGAATCCTACGTATTTTATCATTAATCATCTGCCCTTCAACAAAATGCTGCCCCCTGCCCTTGCTATCTGATATAATCTTAGCTATTTTATACCATGAAATACTGTGAGTGAACCTTATTACAAGTTAGAAGTTGCTGTTTTATACATATCTGTACTCCGCTTCCATTTGTTAGTTCCTCCATGCATAGACATGATCATTTCAGCAGATGGGCTAGTCTAGATATGTGCCAGGGAGTGCCTTCTCTCTGCCAGGATTTCCTCATCTATCTTGAAGTCATATCATTTCATTACAGGTCCAAAAGAAGTATAGAATTTTAGGCATGAATATAGATGCCATTCATCATGACCAAGGTCAAACCATCCTGGTCTAAGTGTTGACCTGCACACAGTTATATGCAACTGCAGTATGTAATTTTTCCCAGAATACCCAGGGGACTTCTTATCAAGTCTTAAACTAATTTTGGCAAATATTCAAAATACTGCTTATCGAAAAGTCTTTTCTGTTAGTTTGAAAGAGAGTAACGTGATTTCTAATATCAAACTACATTTTGGAATCTAACGTAAGAAGGAAAAATTGAAAACCTGGTTGAAACTGATTTTAAGAAAGACTAAAGTGGGCCAGGAGAGAAGGCTCAGTGATTAAGAACTCTGGCAGCTCTTTCAGAGGATCCAGCTTTGATTCCCAGCTCCTACATAATGACGCACAACTCTCTGTAATTCCAGTTCGAAGGGATCCGATGCACTCTTCTGGTCTCTTAAGACACTGCACACATGTGGTGCACAGGCAAACATACATGCAGCAAAACACTCAGACACATAAAATTAGTAAAGTTAAATTTAAAATAGTAACAATATTTTTAAAGAAAAATTACATCTATTTAACCTAAATGTCTACCGCCATAGAAGTAGTCAAACAAATTATGCAATATCCATCCAGATGGATGAGAAACATTAACTACAAATAATACTTTCAGGGTGTATAAAGGACATTTCAAAGAATATTCCATGATATTAAAAGTGTTTATGACACCATAAGTTCAACAGAAATCTTTCAAAGCTGCATATACAATTAGATATTCTTTCTTGAATACAGTATAAAAGATAGAATGGGTTATATATATATATATATGTGTGTGTGTGTGTGTGTGTGTGTATGTATATATATGATAATACACTGTGTATAAGTAGATCAAAGTACATCATATATATGTATATATGTAAATGGATCATATGTTTTTTCCATTTTAATTGTTTTTATTTATTTAGTGTAGGTAAGTACACACATGCCACAGTGCTCAGACGGATGTTGAAGGATAACTTCTAGGACTTAGCTCTTTCATTATATCATACAGGTCCTAGAGACTGAACTCAGGCCATCTTCTGAGTCCTAAATTTTTATTTATGGTTACTTGTTCATGATGTGCATGTGAATAAGCATGACATGCATTGTGGAGGTCAGAGAAGAACTTTGTATGGTTATTTCTCTCCTTCTACCATGTAGTTGACCTGAGGACTGAATTCAGGTCAACAGGCCTGGTGTCAGGCACCTTCACCTGCTGAGAGCATCCTGCATTATTTATTCTTATCATGTATAAGAACCCCTGGAAGCTCTTGGACTCAGATTCTGTCTCAAACAAGAGGACTGACACCCATGGTCATCCTCTAACCCTCAAATGAGTTGGGTGGTATGTGTGTGCCCCCACTCACACACATGAATGTACACATACTTTATACATACACAAAAATATCTTTTAAAAATACAGATTTAAGCTGGGCGATGGTGGCACACGCCTGTAATCCCAGCACTCGGGAGGCAGAGGCAGGCGGATCTCTGTGAGTTCGAGACCAGCCTGGTCTACAGAGCTAGTTCCAGGACAGGCTCCAAAGCCACAGAGAAACCCTGTCTCAAAAAACCAAAAAAAAAAATACAGATTTAATTAAAACAGCCAACCTACCCAACACCATGGCTTAGCCCACTGATGTAATAGCGTATTAGGATTCTCTACAGGGACAGAACTAATAAAATGAATATACATAACAATAAATTTCATACATGTGAGCGTGTGTATGACGTGGGAATATACATGGCATACCATGCATGTGGAGTTCAGAAACAACTTAGAAGAGTAGATTCAATCTTTCCACCTCTTTGTAGATTCTGAGGATTGAACTCATGTCATCAGAGTTATACAGCAAGTCCCTTTACCCACTGAGCCATCTTACCAGCCTGAGTATTCTTATTTTTATTGTTATTGTTATTGTTATTCTACAATAAATATAATCTGAGAGCCAAAGACAAAGCAATTGTCTTTTAAAGGATGTTCTGTGTTTTACAATAACAGGTATTTTGTCTTTAATTTCTCTTATTCCTCATTTACAATATATGAGACTGCAATATAAAGTTCCCTCATTCTGCCGGAAGAAAATTATCACAAACATCAAAACGTTAATGACACATTTCTGGAGACTCGAAGTCAGAAATCAATGTGTCACAGAGCAGAAGTCATGTTCCCTTAAAAGTCTCTGGAAGAATGTTGTCTGAGTTTCTGTCCTGCCCAGTTGCCACAATCATTAAGTCCCAAAGAAATCACACAGAGGTCCACATTAGTTATAAAACTGATTGGCCCATTGGTTCAGGCTTCTTATTAACTCTTCTAACTTATATTAGCCCATTATTCTTGTCTATGTTAGCCATGTGGCTCAGTACCTTTTTCAACGAGGCAGTCACATCTTGCTTTTTTCTGTGGCTGGGCCAGGACTGTAGAGGAATGGGCTTTATTCTCCCCAGAATTCTCCTGTTCTCATTGGCCCGCCTCTACTTCCTGTCTGGTTGTCCCACATATACTTCCTGCCTGGCTACTGGCCAATCAGCGTTTATTTAAAATATAATTGACAGAATACAGACCATTCTCCCACACCAGGGAGAATATCTATCATAATTTCTAGCTTTCAATGGTTGCCAGCAATTTTTACCATTACTTTACTTGTCTGTGCATCAATCCGGTCTCTGTCTACATCATTACATGGCTCTCTCCTGTGTCTTGTCTAAATTTCTTTCATCTCATAAGGATATTGGTCTTTGGGGTAGGATTCATGTTAATCTATTATGGATTCATCTGAACTTGTCTGTGTCTGTAAAGACTCTATTTCCAAATATCACATTCACAGGGTATGTGGGTTAGGATAGTAACATATTAATAAAGAAGATCCAATTCAGTCCACTTCTTGGACTCCCAAAACTCATGTCCTTCCCACATTCAAAATATTTTCATCCCACTCCAACATCCAAGAAACTTTCCCCCTTGCCTCACTGCCCTTTGCTGTCCTGTCTCCTGTCTATCCCACTCCATTCTGAATTCTTGTCATCGAATCCATGAATTAATTTCAAGTGTGACTTTGCCCAACATTACTGGACAACCAATAGACGTATTACCAGGTCTTCATAGGACAAAAATGAAAGCAGAATAGCTCACTCAAAATCTTGCTTTCACAATTTCTACTGGTGAAATGAAGCAAAGGGAGAAATCTTTGCTTGACTGAACACCCCCTCCACCACAGAACAATTTTATCAAGTGTTTTCTGGGGTTTTTTTTTTTGTTTGTTTGGTTGGTTTTTTTTTTTTTTTTGGTTTTTCGAGACAGGGTTTCTCTGTGGTTTTGGAGCCTGGAACTAGCTCTTGTAGACCAGGTTGGTCTCGAACTCAGAGAGATCCGCCTGCCTCTGCCTCCCAAGTGCTGGGATTAAAGGCATGCACCACCACCGCCCTGCTTATCAAGTGCTTTCTGGACCATCATAAATAATATGACTTTACAACCAACCAGGCTTGTGCATTCTATTATGGTTATTTGGCCAAGCAGTGCTCTCTGGTTTTAAAATCATACTGTTAGGCTAAATGTTTCTATGGCTGCAGAAAAATTAATATCATCCCATCAGGAGGGGAGATATAATTCACAGTTCAGCCCTGATAACAGCATGAGCCAATTAACCAACCTTGGGAGCAAAACAGAGCACTTTTTCTTTTCCTTTAAACTTGTTTAATAAATAGGATATGCATAGCTGTTGAGGCAACAGCCATCACTAGGAAATTTTCTGATATAAATTAGCAAAGCAGTTTGTCTAGCCCACAGGTAAGCAAGTTTTCCAACTGATTTGCTTTAAAAACAGAAATCAAAGTTGAGCAGCAAAAAAAAATAATTCCACACAGAAATTCTAGGCCATTGACAGGGAGCCAGGGAAAGCATGGATCTACAAATTAAGGGAGCAGACTACACTGCTAGATTCAAGTCAAAATAGTCATATACAAGAAGGCTCAAGAAATCAAGAAGCACCGACACCCTGTTGTCTCCTCAAATTTCATATGCTCTTTGTACACAAGACAAACTCTCCAAGAAGCCCAACTTCGTTTTTGTTTTTGTTTTATTTTTGACTTTTTGAGACTAGGCTGACCTCGAACTCACAGAGATCCTCCTGCCTCTGCCTCCTGAGTGCAGAGATTAAAGATGTGCTTCACCTGCTTGGATCCATCTTCTTCATCTCAGGGACACTGGTGCAAAATTAACATGTAGAGCCTTGAGCTCATAAGCATTATAGACTGCAGGAGTTCTGGGGTGTAGTAGTTGGTAAAGGGCTTGTCTATCTCACATGAAATCTTGGGTTCAATCTCCAAAACTATATAAACCAGGCATGGTAGTACTTACCTGCAATCCTAACACTTGGAAGGGAGAGGAAAGGAGAACGCGCATTCAGATTAATCCTCTGCTACACAGAAAACTTAAGGTCAACCTGGAGTATATGAGACCATGTCTCAAATATGTAAATAAATAAATACAGAAATTTGTCCTATGCTATAAATTGCTTTAAGTTGCATGTACTGGCACATACTGTGACTGCATAGAGCATACCAAGAGGTGAGTGACCAGCTCCCCAGTTTGACAGACCAGTCTCTAAGCCCTAGTCCACAGGGGCAAAACCCTAGGCCCCTCCCACACCTGCCTCAGCTTCACTAGCCAGACAGCAAGCAAGCCTCCTACAGCTAGGCTGCTCCAACTGACCTCATTGATCAGACCCTGTAATGCACAAGCCCCACTCCACCCCCCAAAACACCCATCCCCAGAGACATCAGCAGCTCCCTGAGGCACAGACAGCAAGTGCACTGAGCAGACCAAGAGCAGATCCCTAACACACAGACACCAACTGTAATAATTGATCCAAGGGAGAATCCCTGAGACAGAGACACCAACTGCAAAAATTGATCTAAGAGTCAAAGACACTGCCTTCACAAATTGGACTAACGGAAGGGTAAACACCTATGCAAGAATATATTCAACAACCTGAAAACCAACTTGGCAAACCAGAACCCAGTGGTCATACAACAAAAAAAACTGAACATCCTAACCCAGAAGAAGCAGAAGAAAATGACTTTAAATATAACATTATTAAGATGATGGAGACTCTTAAAGAAGAGATGAAAAATTCCTTAAAGAAATGGAGGAAAAAGCAAACAAAAAAATGGAAGAAATCAATAAATCTCTTAAAGAAACCCGAGAAAACCTAGAAAAGCAATCAACCAGGTGAAGCAAACAATTCAAGATACAAAAACTGAAATAGAGGGAATAAAGAAAACATAAATTGAGGAAATTCTGGGAATGGAAAATCTGAGTAAATGATCAGAAACTACAGAAGCAAGCATAGTTAACAGAATAGAAGAGATGGGAAAGAGAATCTCGGGCATTGAAGACATGATAGAGGAGATAGATTCATTTGTCAAAGAAAATGTTAAAGCCAACAAATTCTTAACAAAAAACATCCAGGAAATCTAGGAAGCCATGAAAAGACAAAACTTAAGAGTAATAAGGATAGAAGGATTGATCTCAAAAGTACATAAATAACTCAAGAAACTAAACGTCAAAAGAACAAATAATCCAATTTTTAAAATGGGGTATAGGTCTAAATGGAGAATTCTCAGCAGAAGACACTCAAATGGCAGAAAGACACTTCAGGAACTGCTCAGCATCCTTAGTCATCAGGGAAATGCAAATCAAAATAACTCTGAGATACCATCTTACACCAGTCAGAATGGCTAAGATCAAAAACACCAATAATATAGAAAAAGGGGACCACTCCTCCAACTACTGATGAGAGTGCAAACTTGTACAGTCACTTTGAAAATAAGAATGGTGACTTCTCAGGAAATTGGGAATCAACCTACCTCAAGGCCCAACAATACTACTCTTTGGCATATACCCAAAGGATACTCAATCATACCACAAGGGCATTTGCTCTGCTGTGTTCATAGCAGCATTTGTAATAGCCAGAACCTGGAAACAACCTACATGCCCCTCATCTGAAGAATGGATAAAGAAAATGTGGTACATTTACACAATGGAGTACTACTGAGTAGGAAAAAAATGACATCTTGAAATTTGAGTGCAAATGGATGAAACTAGAAAAAACCCATCCTGAGTGGGGTAACCCAGACCCAGAAAGAGGATCATGCTATGTACTCACTTATAATGGATATTAGATGTAAAGTGAAGGATAATCAATTTATAGTTCATGACCCCAGAGAAGCTAGGTAACAAGGAGAACCCTAAGAGAAACATACAAGGATACCACTAGGAAGAGGAAATAGATAAGATTTCCTGAGTGCTGTGGGAGCGCCTTCTGCTCCTTCAGCCATTAGCTGCTGAGATACCAGCCCACTGGGCGTGGTCTATTTCTCTTTAAAAAGAGCAGCAGCTCTCTGCTCGTTCTCTTGCTTCCTGCTCTTGCTCCAGTGACTAGACTCCTTTCCTGGCTGTCAGTATTCTGTAAGTTTTTCCCCTAAAATAAATACCCCATTGAATCCAACTAGTATGGGATTGTTTAGAGCATCACCTGAGAAAACTGGAAGTGTGGGAGTTGGGAGAGAAGGGAAGACAGAAGAGGAGGAGGTATGAAGAAGAGAAGGGAGGAGGAGAATATGAGGTAATGGGATGGTTGAGGTGGGGGAAGGACAGAGAGGGAGAACAAGGAAAGAGATATCTTGATTAACGGAGTCATTATGAGGCTAGGAAGAAACCTGACGCTATGGAAATTCCCAGGAATACACAAGGATGACCCCAGCTAAGCAATAGTGGAGAGGATGCTTGAACTGTCCTTCCCCTGTAATAAAATTAATGACTACCTTAATTGTCATCATAGAAACTTCATCCAGCAACTGATGAAAGCAGATGCAGAGATCCACAGTGAAGTACTGGGCTGAGCTCCCAAAGTTCAGTCGAACAGAAGGAGGAGCAATAATATGAGCAAAGGCATCAAGACCATGATGGGGATATCCACTGAAACAGCTTACCTGAGCTAATGGGAGCTCACAGACCGCAGACTGACAATGGAGGAACCAGCATAGGACCAAACAAGGCCCTCTGATTGTGGGTGACAGTTGTATGGCTGGGGCAGTCTGTGGGGTCACTGGCAGTGGGACAAGTATTTATCCCTACTGCTTATACTGACTTGTTGGAACCCATTATCTTTGGAATGATACCTTCTTCAGCCTAGATATAGTGGGAAGAGCCTTGGTCCTGCCTCAACTGATGTGCTAGACTTTGTTGACTCCCCATGGAAGCCTTACCCTCTCTGAGGAGTGGTGGTATAGGGGGAAGATGGAGGAAATAGGAGGAGGAGTGGGAAGGAGAACTGGGATTGGTATGTAAAATGAGAAAAGACTATTTTTAAAAATATATTAATTTAAAAAATAAAAATAAATAAATTAGATGTACATAAAAATATGCATATGTATATGAATACATAGAAATAGAAAGGTAGAAGACAGATTATAAGTTTCTTCTTTTAAGAGACATCACTATATATTCCTTCCTAATGAACATTTTTTTAGAATTGAAGGATTAATTCATGGCTGTTCTAGAAAATACTGAAACATACAACCCCAAAATATTATCTGTTATTGATTACTGAGAAGTCATGTTCACATTAATTCATTTTCTATCACATTCTTTGGTGTGTATTATACATAAGATATACTTAAAGTAACAAGTAGTTCTCTATTATATCCTTGGAAAATCATGCATAATGGGCCATTGGGTTTCATGGGCAAAGAACATGAAAACAGAGCATGCCACATTCTCTCTACTTAGGGATTCATTCATACTACAAAATAGCATAGTAAAAACCCTAAGCAGTCTTGTATTATGTATGTGTATGCCTGTGTGTGAAGTCAGTATGTTTGTGCATACATGTGAAGTTGTTTTTAGGTACATGTATCCATGAATGTATGAATGTGTATGTACAGGTCAGAGGTCAATAGAAGTCAACATCAAGTGCTGAAATGCATGATGTCTGGACAGGACAAGCAGGATACAAGAAAAAAGACTGTTCTTCCTATATTGACAGTTTGTAAGTCACTTTCTTCTGTATCCTGCGGAATGTCAGGCAAACTCTTTCAGGAAGCAGGAAGCATGAAGGACCATCTCAGCTTTAAGCAAGTTGAGCTGCCATCTCTTCATGGGTCTTATGGGTCTTGCATGTCCAGTTCATACAGCATAGGATCAAGCAGTCCAGGCAAGAGCAATCTCTTGCCCAAATGGCTAACAAACTCTATAAGGAGACTCTTTGATGCCCATCTTCTTGAAGTAGATTGGTGCTGCCAGGAGCACTGTCTTGAAAAGTCCTAAGTTACTAAAACATTGTAAATGCCATATTCTAAAGGTCTCTGAAAGATTTGAAGAATACCTATCTAACTGAAATATATCTCTATATATCTAGAAAACCTAACTAACATGTCTAGATTGACTATTATAGATGATTATCTATTAACCTATGTTTCTTTTTTTTTCTTTTTTCTTTTTTTTTGGTTTTTTGAGACACGGTTTCTCTGTAGCTTTGGAGCCTGTCCTGGAACTAGCTCTTATAGACAAGACTGGCCTCAAACTCACAGAGATCTGCCTGCCTCTGCCTTCCAAGTGCTGGGATTAAAGGCATGCACCACCACTGCCCAGCCTAACCTATATTTCTTAATTATAGATTACATTTTTAAATGAGCTGTACAAACACAATACCTTAATCAAGAGCAGAAATATACATATAACAAAATTGGCCTAAAATTTGTATCAATAAACCAAGATCCATACCAATGCAAAGTATTATCTCTGTAGTATATCCCCCTTTAAGTGTAAATAAACATTTATAAATAATCATTTAGGGAATTTGAGTGTAGTTCTCTCCAAACTGCTTCCTATTTTTTGTTAGGTGAATTATTTTGGAAGGGTTTTCATGGAGACCTTTCTGGTTGTCTTGGTGCATCAAATCAAATTAGTCTGGAAAGATTCCACAGGTTCTCATCCTCTGTGAAAACAAAAACAGAATCTCTTTTCCAAAACAACATATCCTTAGACTCAAATTTTGAAATCAAGATACCTTTATGTTGGTTTAACTTAGCAGTCCACACAATGAAATATCTCTGTACTTAGTTCCTTCACAGTCAGAAAATTCAAAGAAAACACAATTATATAAATAATCCAGACTCTCTATGTATTTTCCATCTTTACATGGCTTATTTTTCTTTATTTCTTTAATGTATGACTGTCTGTCTCTTTAAAGACTTTGTTTTTTTAAAAACTATTTATTTCTTTTCCACCTCTCTATACTCTTTTTCTTCTCTCTCCCAAGCCTACATATATTTATCCAATACTGTGACACATCTAAAGGTATTTTTCATATGAATCATCTTTATTGTGCATCTGTAATCCTTTTCTGACCAGGATAGCTTCTTAAAATGTTAAGTGCTTCTTAAAAACCCAAGTAACCATTCTTACATGGGTAAGAAGGAATCTCAGAGTTGTTTTGATTTGCATTTCTCTGATGACTAAGGATGTTGAGCATTTCCTTAAGTGTCTTTCAGCCGTTTCAGATTCTTCTCTTGAGAGTTCTCTGTTTACGTCTGTACTCCATTTTTATTGGGTTACTTGTTCTTTTGATGACCAATTTCTTGAATTCTTTGTATATTTTGGAGATAAGACCTCTGTTTAATATGGGATTGGCAAGATCAAAAACACTGATGACAGCTTATGCTGGAAAGGTTGTGGAGAAAAGGGAACACTTCTGCATTGCTGGTGGGAGTGCAAGCTAGTACAACCCCTTTGGATATCTGTATAGTGATTCCTCAAAAAATTAGGAAACAACCATCCTCAAGACCCAGCAATACCACTTTTGGGTATATATCCCAATCATGGGTATATATGCTCTATCATGCCACAAGGACATGTGCTCTTATGTCCATCACTCTGCCTTTTTGTTGTTGTTGTTCATAGCAGGGTTGTTTGTCATACCCAGAACTTGGAAACAACCTAATTGTCCCTCAACCAAAGGATGGATAAGGAAAATGCGGTACATTTATGCAATGGAATACTACACAGCAGAAAAAAATAATGACATCTTGAAATTTGCAAGCAAATGGATGGAGCTAGAAAACATCATATTGAGTAAAGTAACCCAGACCTAGAAAGACAATTATCATATGTATTCACTCATAAATAGTTTTTAAACATAAAGCAAAAAATAAAAACAGCCTACAAATCACAATCCCAGAGAACCTAGACAACAGTGAGGACCCTAAGAGAGGCATAAATGGATCTAATCTACATAGGAAATAGTACAAGACAAGATCTGAGTAAATTGGGAGCATGGGGACCATTGGAGGGGGTTGCAGGGGAGGGAAGAGGCAGGAAGAGGAGGAGAGAAAAATGTATAGCTCAATAAAATCAATTTAAAAAAAACTAAGCAGCAGCATTGCTAGAGCAAATAAGGCCCTTACTGCTTGCTCCAAAAAGTCCAACATGGCGGGGCAGATGCCTCAGAGAGAAACTATGCTCCCCTCTCCCGGGAAGATGCACGCGATGAAGCTCCGACCCAGGATGGACGTAGGCTAGAATCTTCCCGAGGATGAGACCCTGTTCATTTCTTCTATTCCGAT
>NC_022026.1:43521660-43528570 GCF_000317375.1 Microtus ochrogaster | reverse complement strand
AGACCCCAAAAACTCTACCAAAGAACTCCTACAGCTGATAAACACCTTTAGTAATGTGGCAGGATACAAGATCAACTCTGCCTTAATTTTTAAGACGGGGTCTCTCACTGAATCTGGAGCTCATTCATTATTTTGACCAGACTGATTGGTTCCAGGAATGCTATCTCTGCCTCTCCCACCCTAGAATTACTCAAATTTTATGTGGTTCCTGGTGATCCAAACTCAGATATGCACTTGCACAACAGGCACTTCACCTATTGAGCCATTTCCCAAGTTCCCTGTATAGCTTTTTGAACTCAATTTTCCTAAGTGTGTGAATTCTACTATGACCCAATATAATAATTATTGGGAAATCCTAGTACAAATGATTGAGTTCCAGATTTTTTTCAACTAATGTGCTGTTACATAGTTTCCTATATTTTTATAAAATATTTGAAATATTATTTTAGCAAAATAAAAAAATATTGTATCATAATATTGTTTGTGTTATATAATGCTATTTATCATACCAGCAGTAAGGAAAAATTTTGTGTGGAAGTAAAATAACCACAAGGGCGGTGGTGGTGCACACCTTTAATCCCAGCCCTCAGGAGGCAGAGGCAAGCAGATCTCTGAGTTTGAGGCCAGCCTGGTCTACAGAGTGAGTTCTAGGGAATAAAAGAAACAAATCAGAAATATTTTTCATACAGTATATTTTGACTATTTTCCCATCCTCAAATTCCTTCCAGATACTCATTCATCTCCCTACCCACCCAACTTTATAGCCCCTCTCTCTTCTCTAGATAGATAGATAGATAGATAGATAGATAGATAGATAGATAGATAGATAGATATAGATATGCTACATTTACAAATGCGAGCTCTAGGTTAAAGTAGATTTATATATAACTTTGTAAATTATTTTCATTTGAGTTTTTTCTTCTTTTTATGTGCTGAAAAATTATTTCTTATTAAGGTCTTTTAAAGAATCAGACAAATTTTGTTCTGTATTTTATTCTGTTACAATGTCTAATTTTAACTTCATCTTCTGGCATTTATTGAATGAATGGTGTGAGGTGAAGTAATAAACTGGTTTTTCTTCCAAACTCTTCTCCAAATTGTTTTCTCCAAATTCAATTTCCCATCCCCTTTTATTACATAATTTATCCCTTCATTTTTGTAAATACTGGTGTTTAAATATGGATACAAATGAAATGCAATGTTGGGGTGCTGGAGGTGTATATCGAAGCCATCCCACTTATACAACTATGCTTACCCACAGTGTTCTAGAATTGTCATTTCAGTGTGTGCTTGAACATTTACTAGTGTTAAAATGATGCTAAAAAAACCTCTACTTAAATACAACAACTTCCTCCCAGGAAAAAATTAAACGTAATCACAAGTATACCAATGCCAGCTGGATTGTGACTCGAAAAGCAGGGGATAAACCCGGACTCTCTGAATATGGCGGACAATGAGGGCTGCTGAGAAGCCAAGGACAATGGCACTGGGTTTTGATCCTACTTCTTGTTCTGGCTTTGTGGGGGCCTAGCCAGTTTGGATGTTCACCTTCCTAGACCAGGATGGAGGGGGGAGGACTTCGGGCTTTCCACAGGGCAGGGAACCCTGACTGCTCTTCAGACTCGAGAGGGAGGGAGAGAGGAGGGGGGAGGTTAGGAGGGGGGGAGGTTGGAAGGGGGGAGAGTGGGAGGAGTGGGAGGCTGGGAGGAGGCGGAAATTTTTTTTTCTTTCTTAATAAAAAAAAACTGAAAAAAAACAAGTATATTTACATTAGAAAAACCTTCCCAGGACATTATTATTTTAAATAAGCCATGACCAAAAGAACATGCACAGATGACTGACTTCAAGTTTATTCAGAAATGAACCAATTCTTTGCTAAGAATAAGAATAGGAGACACACACTATCTTGAGGAAAACTGTCACCCCATTTACTTTAGGCCTATGCATAATGGTTTTGAATTTTTTCCAGTTAACTCTTACAAAATTATGAATCCACCCCCTGTTATTCAGGCATCTGTCCTGGCCTGCCCACTTCCTGTCTTTTTTCCCCCTCCCTCTCTCTCTCTTTCTCTCTCTATCCCTCTCTCACACTCTCTCTCTCTCTTCTCTCTCTATCGCTTTCTCACACTTTCTCTTCCTCTCCCTCTCTCTTTCACTCTCTACCCGTCTCTCACTCCTTCTCTCCCTCTCTCTCTTTCTCTCTCTACTCCTCTCTCACACTTTCTCTCCCTCTCCCTCTTTCTTTCTCTCTCTACCCCTCTCTTGCTCTTTCTCTTCCACCACTTTTGTCCCTAGGGCTCAGTCTCTTTCCCCTTCTCTCTCCTCTTCCAATAAACTTCCCATGCTAGTCCTGTTGCATGGTGTGACTTCTCAAGTTTTTCAAATTACACTATTGGCTCCCTGACTGGGAAAGACTCTGCTGGCACTTCCTCCTGTCTGGATATTTTCCACAAGGCAGGACTCATCTCTCCAATATGGTTTCTCGCCCTTTGGCCTCACTAAGCCCTAGTACCAGACAACCACAGCTCTCTCGGGCTAGGAGCCCTTGGTTCCTAATCTGTGTTTGATGAGTCACTGATGCAGCCTGTGTAGTCTCAAAATCAACCCTCTCTGAATTTCTAGGAGGCTAGGAATTACAGACTTTTGGATCTCACTTATCTGCCTCACTCATGCAAACTTTGGCATCATCGATAACCTCCAACCTTTGCACTCAGTGCTCTATTTAAGGGCTTCTAAACTCATCTTTGCAGTCATATCTGGCCCGAATATCCCTTAGATATTGCCTTCTGATCCGCTCTCTTCCACCTGCAACAAATCTGCTTTCTCGTTCACTGATGGCTTTGCCTCCCATTCAATACCAACAAGTGGGTCTCTGGCGGGGTGATCTACCTCTGACTGTTCCCCTGGATGTGAGGCTTCCTTTCTTGGACACAGTCCTCTTCTCGCCTTCTGACTTTTCTCAGAGTCCTGGTACCAGGTGACTGTGTCTCTCTCAGGCACAGAGCCCTTGGCCACTGTTCTTGCATGATGACATACTAAAACAGCTTGTGACCACTCAGTCTGATCCTTCTGGATTCCCTGGGATGACAGCATATTCAGGCTTTGGATCTTCTTTCTCTTTCTTCCTCTGCCTCATCTTTGAGAACTCTGCCATATAGCCCCTCACCCCCACAGAGATGTCTTTTGGAGACCTACTGATCACTCCTTTTAAATCAAATCTGGCCTCTGTATTCCTTGGACCAGACAGTCAGGGAAAAGTGAAAGAATTCCCCATTTTCTTTTATTTTCGTTGTTTCAAAACCTGATTTCCACAGGATTGGGAAAACCTATGGAAGAGGATGCTTTCCTTCCTGACCCTTCTCCTTGTTCTCCTATCTTTGACAACCACACCCTGCTTCATCAATTTCTTTTCTATGTATCTCCAACAATACATTAGAAAAATCTCTGATCAAACAACTGGTCAGCTATTGTTACAGGACTGTCAACTGTTAACCACTGGTCAGCTATTGTTACAGGACTGTCAACTGTTAACCACAGAGCTAGAGGCACAAGACTACCAAACCTGTCAAGGTGGTGAGAACCAGCAGCACCCCAGAGGTATTCACTTTCCCTCAGATTCAGAAAAGAGACTTCCAGAACATATTTTAATGTAACTCTTTACTATTCCTTTATGTAAAATACACTAACTCTACAATGACTGCCCTCAGTAATCAACCATGTGTTGATTATTCTTGGTTACCTGCTTCCTGGTAAATTGGATGGTAAGAGGGTGTCCAGGTGATGCCGTGGTGATGGGAAATGATCAGGAGCTTTAAGATCCAGGCAGTTGACTTGGGTCCACCTCTAACGGTATTTGGCCAGGTCCAAGTGGCACCTGACGATTCCACAGAGCCTGGACAGTGAAGTGAAACAGTCAGAGACCCCAAGGTGTGGCTAGCACCCCAGCTTTCTCAGGTCCCCCAAAGACTGCAATCTTGAGAACACCTCATCCCTGCCTCACCTGCACCGGCCTGCCATTGGCATCCTGACAGGATACATCCTCAGCTGTAGCCAGTAAGAGTACCCCACTGTGCATATTTACCACATTTCTTTTTTAAAGGGGGGGCCTGCCCACCCCCTGTCTCTTTCCATTTCCCTCTCTCTTCTCCTCTCTCTCTCTTCTGCCGCTCTTGTTCCCAGGGACTGGTTTTGCTTCCCTCTCTTTCCCCCTTCTCTCTCCTTTTCCAATAAACCTCCCATGAGAGCCCTGTTACCTGGCATGACTTCTCTTCATGGCGTTTTTTTTTTAAATTACACCTCCATGGCTCATCAGTCCCGTATGAGCTATAACTTTAACTTTATACCAAACCAAAGGTCTTAGAAAAGTCTTAACATTTTCTTTCTTTCCTGGACACCTTCAGATAGTCGGTAGACACAGAAATCTTCACATGTGCACCAGCGGGAGGAAAGGACGGCAGACTGGACTGTGTAGATCTGATGCTATGGTTTAGCTGAGTGTGTCCCAAATGGACATAAATAAATGTTTGGTCCCCAAAATGATAATATTGGGAGATACCATGGATCTTGAAAAATATGTGACCTAGTGAAGATGCCCTTGAGTCATTGAGTACATACCTTGAAGGGGACACCCTCCAGTACACCTCCAGTCTTTTCCTCACTGTCTCAATTGTGATTACAGTGTTGCTGCATGAATCCTTCCTATGATGTTTTAACATTACCAGAGATTCAAAGCAATGGGGTAACTCAAGCTTGGACTTGAAACTCTAGAACTGTGGTCCAAAATAAATGTCTCCTTAGTTCATAAGTCTAATGCTAGGTATTTCCTCCTATTAACATGAAGGAGCCTCACACACCCATTTGGTGAAGAAACGTTATAGTTCATTTTTGCACATAAAGTTTACTGGAGCACAGCCATGCCCTATCATTTACTACTTATTGTCTACTATGTCTCACAAAATGCATTGACAGAGCTGAATAATAGCAACGGAAGTGTGGTCTGCACACTTGGGAAAATATCCCATTGGATCCTTTACAGAAACGTTAGCTGACTGTGGCATGCACATCTGCTTCTTCGCTCCTCACTAAGCACAGGCCCTCACAAATGTGCTCGGCTGATGATAAAGACGGATTCTTATTTCTCTTTCACTTTCACTTCAGCAATTCCTGTCTGCTTTTAATTAGACTCAAATCTAGAGCTCAGCCATTCATACAGAAAACCAAAGGGTAATGCAGTCGCCACTTTTAATTTCCCTCCACTATGCTGCAATCAGCCCACAAATTAAATCTGATTGTCAAAGCTTGAGAAACGCTCGAGCTGTGGCCAAAAATAATAAAGGTAATTCTGTTAAGAAAAGGGCAAGGCGCCCCTTTCCTTGAGCTATTTCTGATGTGTAAGCAATGTCTAAACCAAGGAGAGAATAGCAATGTGAATATGTCCATGTTTCTGAATCTCTAAAATAGATACATTATTTTTAAGCACATTTCTTCTGTCAGGCTGAACCCTTTCCAGGGTAAGAAATGCAACATGCACAGGCCTTTGCTATCAGCAAGGTAATTGTTGGCTCTCACCCAAAAGGCTCATTCCCTGACTCACACATACTGGGTGACACTTTGTTCTGGAAATCTTGTGTTTCCACAGCAGCAAATGAGAACAGCAACAGACCGAAGGATAACCAAGTTCTCCATCTTACTCTGCACTTCAGATGGTTGATGTCTAGCATGGAAACTGTTTTCCATAGCCTTTCTAAAAGCTCATCTGTAACACTTGGTGGATCAGATTACAGGAGTGTTCCATGCAATTACTTAACCATAAAATGAAGCCTCTCATATAGGTAGTTTTAAAAAATGTAAACATCAAAATGTTTATAATAATAATCACTTTACACAGAATTTTTCCCAAATACATATTTCATACTATATGAAAAACACTAGGGTTTTTGTTGGTGATTAGCAGCCATAACTGTAAGCATTTCAAATCTATCCCTGTCCTCCAAGATTTCACTCCATCCCCCCTTTTATGTAGAGCCACATTGTCCAGCTACCACTTTACATAGAGCCACACGCTAGACAACTTTGCTTTTGGGGGCAACATACAGTCTGTTACATATTCTTTGATTTGAGAATAAAATTTCTGTAGAGCATGTTAAACTTTTGAAGCATCCAATTTGAATCTCCAAATGAAATGTAAGAGCTGGTTTTGAAAGGTAAATTTACATCTAGGAGAGAGAGAGAGAGAGAGAGAGAGAGAGAGAGAGAGAGAGAGAGAGGAGATTTTAAACTGGACATAGTAACATATGCCTATAATCCTAGCACTTGGGACATGCAGAGAGAAAGCTTGTTAGTTCATGATCATCCTCTTCCATATCACAAATTTGAATTTATCCTGGGATATATAAGACTTTGTCTCAAAAACAAAATAATAATAATCATCATCTCTTTTATTTAACTGAACAACAAAAATCAATGGAACTGAAAATATACAAGTAGCCAAAAAACACATCAAACATCATTGGCCATTAGAAAAATGAAAATCAAAGAACAAGAGACAGGCTTAACACTCCCACAATGCCTGAGACAGTGGGGAGAGCTGGCCCCAAGGTCATAAAAGCAAGAGAGCAAGCCCTGCATATGGCCTGGGCAACACAATAAACTCAACCCTGTTAGTGGAAGTGTGGATGAGCCAGCCCCAAAGTAATGCTTCATCTGTCTTGAGGCAAAATAGACAGGAGGAAGTTGCCCTGCTCCATGCTCCCATTAGCCGTCAACATCTGAGGCAGATGGGAGAGTTATCACTGCTCCCAACCAGCTGCAACATTTGGAAGAGTAGCCTCTAGACTTAGATTCAATGCAATCCCCATCAAGATCCCATCAAAATTTTTCACAGAGCTGGAGAAGACAATAATCAACTTCA